>NC_068454.1:77803092-77958092 GCF_023373465.1 Oncorhynchus keta
CCACAGTGTGCCATCACAGCAGCAAGATGTGTGACCTGTTGCCACAAGAAAAGGGCAACCAGTGAAGAACAAACACCAATGAAAATACAACCCATATTTATGATTATTTATTTTCCCTTGTGTACTTTCACCATTTGTACATTGTTACAACACTGTATATATACATAATATGACATGTGTAATGTCTTTATTGTTTTGAAACTTCTGTATGTGTGATGTCTACTGTTAATTTTGATTGTTTATTTCACTTTTGTATATTATCTACCTCACTTGCTTTGGCAATGTTAACACAGACAACACAGACAACAACATTGACGAATACGCTGATTCGGTGTGCGAGTTCATTAGAACGTGCGTTGAAGATGTCGTTCCCATAGCAACGATTAAAACATTCCCAAACCAGAAACCGTGGATTGATGGCAGCATTCGTGTGAAACTGAAAGTGCGAACCACTGCTTTTAATCAGGGCAAGGTGACTGGTAACATGACCGAATACAAACAGTGTAGCTATTCCCTCCGCAAGGCTATCAAACAAGCTAAGCGTCAGTATAGAGACAAAGTAGAATCTCAATTCAACGGCTCAGACACAAGAGGTATGTGGCAGGGTCTACAGTCAATCACGGATAACAAAAAGAAAACCACCCCAGTCACGGACCAGGATGTCTTGCTCCCAGGCAGACTAAATAACTTTTTGCCCGCTTTGAGGACAATACAGTGCCACTGACACGGCCTGCAACGGAAACATGCGGACTCCTCCTGCAGCCGACGTGAGCAAAACATTTAAACGTGTTAACCCTCGCAAGGCTGCAGGCCCAGACGGCATCCCCAGCCGAGCCCTCAGAGCATGTGCAGACCAGCTGGCCGGTGTGTTTACGGACATATTCAATCAATCCTTATCCCAGTCTGCTGTTCCCACATGCTTCAAGAGGGCCACCATTGTTCCTGTTCCCAAGAAAGCTAAGGTAACTGAGCTAAACGACTACCGCCCCACTCACTTCCGTCATCATGAAGTGCTTTGAGAGGCTAGTCAAGGACCATATCACCTCCACCCTACGTGACACCCTAGACCCACTCCAATTTGCTTACCGCCCCAATAGGTCCACAGACGATGCAATCTCAACCACACTGCACACTGCCCTAACCCATCTGGACGAGAGGAATACCTATGTGAGAATGCTGTTCATCGACTACAGCTCGGCATTTAACACCATAGTACCCTCCAAGCTCGTCATTAAGCTCGAGACCCTGGGTCTCGACCCCGCCCTGTGCAACTGGGTACTGGACTTCCTGACGGGCCGCCCCCAGGTGGTGAGGGTAGGCAACAACATTTCCACCCCGCTGATCCTC
This sequence comes from Oncorhynchus keta, assembly GCF_023373465.1. NCBI lineage: Eukaryota > Metazoa > Chordata > Actinopteri > Salmoniformes > Salmonidae > Oncorhynchus > Oncorhynchus keta. Next base: position 77,804,440 of record NC_068454.1, read on the forward strand.
AACACTGGGGCCCCACAAGGGTGCGTTCTGAGCCCTCTCCTGTACTCCCTGTTCACCCACGACTGCGTGGCCACGCACGCCTCCAACTCAATCATCAAGTTTGCGGACGACACAACAGTGGTAGGCTTGATTACCAACAACGACGAGACGGCCTTCAGGGAGGAGATGAGGGCCCTCGGAGTGTGGTGTCAGGAAAATAACCTCACACTCAACGTCAACAACACACAGGAGATGATTGTGGACTTCAGGAAACAGCAGAGGGAACACCCCCCTATCCACATCGATGGAACAGTAGTGGAGAGGGTAGCAAGTTTTAAGTTCCTCGGCAAACACATCACAGACAAACTGAATTGGTCCACCCACACAGACAGCATCGTGAAGAAGGCGCAGCAGCGCCTCTTCAACCTCAGGAGGCTGAAGAAATTCGGCTTGTCACCAAAAGCACTCACAAACTTCTACAGATGCACAATCGAGAGCATCCTGGCGGGCTGTATCACCGCCTGGTACGGCAACTGCTCCGCCCACAACCGTAAGGCTCTCCAGAGGGTAGTGAGGTCTGCACAACGCATCACCGGGGGCAAACTACCTGCCCTCCAGGACACCTACATCACCCAATGTCACAGGAAGGCCATAAAGATCATCAAGGACAACAACCACCCGAGCCACTGCCTGTTCACCCCGTTATCATCCAGAAGGCGAGGTCAGTACAGGTGCATCAAAGCTGGAACCGAGAGACTGAAAAACAGCTTCTATCTCAAGGCCATCAGACTGTTAAACAGCCACCACTAACATTGAGTGGCTGCTGCCAACACACTGACTCAACTCCAGCCACTTTCATAATGGGAATTGATGGGAAATTATGTAAAATATATCACTAGCCACTTTAAACAATGCTACCTAATATAATGTTTACATACCCTACATTATTCATCTCATATGTATACATATATACTGTACTCTATATCATCTACTGCATCTTTATGTAATACATGTATCACTAGCCACTTTAACTATGCCACTTTGTTTACATACTCATCTCATATGTATATACTGCACTCAATACCATCTACTGTATCTTGCCTATGCCGCTCTGTACCATAACTCATTCATATATCTTTATGTACATATTCTTTATCCCCTTATACACACAAGTGTAAGACAGTAGTTTTGGAATTGTTAGTTAGATTACTTGTTGGTTATTACTGCATTGTCTAGAAGCACAAGCATTTCGCTACACTCGCATTAACATCTGCTAACCATGTGTATGTGACAAATCAAATTTGATTTGATTTGACATGTTTCTCATGCCAATAAAGCCCCTTGAATTGAATTGAAGGGAAAGAAGAGAGAGAGAGAAGAGTGAGAGAGAAGAGAGAGAAGATAGAGAAGAGTGAGAGAGAAGAGAGAGAAGAGTGAGAGAGAAGAGAGAGAAGAGTGAGAGAGAAGAGTGAGAGAGAAGAGAGAGAAGAGTGAGAGAGAGAGAAGAGTGAGAGAGAAGAGAGAGAGAGAAGAGTCAGAGAGAAGAGAGAGAGAGAAGAGTCAGAGAGAAGAGAGAGAGAAGAGTGAGAGAGAAGAGTGAGAGAGAGAAGAGAGAAGAGTGAGAGAGAAGAGAGAGAGAAGAGAGAGAGAGAAGAGAGAGAGAGAAGAGAGAGAGAGAAGAGAGAGAGAGAAGAGAGAGAGAGAAGAGAGAGAGAAGAGAGAGAGAAGAGTGAGAGAGAAGAGAGAGAGAGAAGAGTCAGAGAGAAGAGAGAGAGAGAAGAGTGAGAGAGAAGAGTGAGAGAGAAGAGAGAGAGAGAAGAGTGAGAGAGAAGAGTGAGAGAGAAGAGTGAGAGAGAAGAGGAGATAAAGATAAGATAAAGAAGAGAGAGAGAGCATTATTCATTTAGATATTTTAACCTGTTAGGGAAGTGGAGAATTTAAGCAGCTTTTCGCAGCTTTTTGTTAAAAATCGCGCAACATTTCAGCGCCCTGCTATTCATGCCAGGAATATATTATATGCTTATGATTAGTATGTGTGGATAGAAAACAGTCAGACGTTTCTAAAACTGGTTAAATCACGGCTGTGACTATAACAGAACGTGCGTTTCATCGAAAAGCGCAGGAAAATCTGATCACTGAAAATGGAAAACAATATCCATGCGCGACTTCCAGGAATTGTTAAAGGTGAACCGGATTAAATGGGGCTGAGGTTGCAGTACCTACAGCTTCCACACGATGTCTAGAGTCTTGTCATTTGCCTAGGCTTTGATTCTTGGTCAAACCGAATCAAGGGAACCGATTCCCTCCGGTCACCGACCGGATGTTTTGGTTGAGATTTCTTCGGACAGTATTTCATGAAGGACACCTATAGAATTTACATCGCCTCGTGATCAATTGTATCACTTATTAACGTGTACTAATACCTAAAGTTGCATTACAAAAGTATTTCGAAGTGTTTTGTGAAAGTTTATCGTCGACTTTTTTAATTTAAAAAAATGACGTTACGTTCTAAAACGCTATTTTTTCCGTTGTTCACACAGTGTTCATAGATCGATATCTAGGCTATATATGGACCGATTTAATCGAAAAAAGACCCAAAATGATGTTTATGGGACATATAGGAGTGCAAAGAAAGAAGCTCGTCAAAGGTAATGAATGTTTTATATTTTATTTCTGCGTTCTGAGTAGCCCCCGGCTATCGCAAAATCTGTCGTTAGGTGACGGTGCAGTATTTGGGGGATACATGCTATCAGATAATAGCTTCTCATGCTTTCGCCGAAAAGGATTTTACAAATCTGACTCGGTAACTAGATTCACAACGAGTGTAGCTTTAATTCAGTATATTGTATGTGCATTTTAATGAAAGTTTGAGTTTTATCAAAAACTATACTATACTGTACTTGAAATTTCCGCTGATATATGTTCCCACCACGGGAACTAGCATGTGCTTCTCACACCAATTGTGTATATGTGTGTGTGTATATGTGTGTGTGTATATGTGTGTATATGTGTGTGTGTATGTGTATATGTGTGTGTGTATATGTGTGTATATGTGTGTGTATGTGTATATGTGTGTGTGTGTATATGTGTGTGTGTATGTGTATATGTGTGTGTGTATATGTGTGTGTGTATATGTGTGTATATGTGTGTGTGTGTATGTGTATATGTGTGTGTGTATATGTGTGTATATGTGTGTGTGTATGTGTATATGTGTGTGTGTATATGTGTGTATATGTGTGTGTGTGTATGTGTATATGTGTGTGTGTATATGTGTGTATATGTGTGTGTGTATGTGTATATGTGTGTGTGTGTCTCACCTGTTCTTTGGTCTGGGCCTTCTGGACGTACTCACGTCCTACTTTGATCCTGGGGGTGAGGATGGCCCGGGAGAACTCCAGCACGCTGATGCCCAGCAGGTGGCTCAGTTTCTGGGCAGCCGTGTCGTCTGGCATGGAGCACTGGTCCTGGTTCTTCTCCTTAGTGAACGAGATGTTCCCAAACTGGAGCACTGCAGAGATCACCTTCAACATGGCTAACAGGAGGAAGACAGACAGACAGGCCGAAAGAGAGGGATGGAGAGGAGGGGAGGGAGACAGACAGACAGGCCGAAAGAGAGGGATGGAGAGGAGGGGAGGGAGACAGACAGACAGGCCGAAAGAGAGGGATGGAGAGGAGGGGAGGGAGACAGACAGACAGGCCGAAAGAGAGGGATGGAGAGGAGGGGAGGGAGACAGACAGACAGGCAGACAGACAGAAAGAGAGGGATGGAGAGGAGGGGAGGGAGACAGACAGACAGGCCGAAAGAGAGGGATGGAGAGGAGGGGAGGGAGACAGACAGACAGGCAGACAGACAGAAAGAGAGGGATGGAGAGGAGGGGAGGGAGACAGACAGACAGGCCGAAAGAGAGGGATGGAGAGGAGGGGAGGGAGACAGACAGACAGAAAGAGAGGGATGGAGAGGAGGGGAGGGAGGGAGGGAGGGAGGGAGACAGACAGACAGACAGACAGACAGACAGACAGACAGACAGACAGACAGACAGACAGACAGACAGACAGACAGACAGACAGACAGACCGAAAGAGAGGGATGGAGAGGAGGGGAGACAGACAGACAGACAGACAGACAGACAGACAGACAGACAGACAGACAGATAGGGATGGAGAGGAGAGGAGGGGAGGGAGACAGACAGACAGGCAGAAAGAGAGGGATGGAGAAGAGGGGAGGGAGACAGACAGACAGGCAGAAAGAGAGGGATGGAGAGGAGGGGAGGGAGACAGACAGACAGACAGAAAGAGAGGGATGGAGAGGAGGGGAGGGAGACAGACAGACAGACAGGCAGAAAGAGAGGGATGGAGAGGAGGGGAGGGAGACAGACAGACAGGCAGACAGAGAGGGATGGAGAGGAGGGGAGGGGAGGGAGACAGACAGACAGACAGACAGACAGACAGACAGACAGACAGGCAGAAAGAGGGATGGAGAGGAGGGGAGACAGACAGAAAGAAAGAGAGGGATGGAGAGGAGGGCAGGGAGGGAGGGAGGTGACAGACAGAAAGGCAGAAAGAGAGGGATGGAGAGGAGGGCAGGGAGGGAGGGAGGAAACAGACAAACAGGCAGAAAGAGAGGGATGGAGAGGAGGGGAGACAGACAGACAGCCAGAAAGAGAGGGATGGAGAGGAGGGGAGGGAGGGGAGGGGAGGGGAGGGAGGGAGGAGACAGACAGGCAGAAAGAGAGGGATGGAGAGGAGGGGAGGGAAGGAGGGAAGATACAGACAGGCAGAAAAAGAGGGATGGAGAGGAGGGCAGGGAAGGAGGGAAGAGACAGACAGGCATTAAGAAAGAGAGGGATGGAGAGGAGGGGAGGGAGGAGACAGACAGGCAGAAAGAGAGGGATGGAGAGGAGGGGAGGGAGGGAGGAGGGACACAGACAGGCAGAAAGAGAGGGATGGAGAGGAGGGGAGGGAGGGAGGAGGGAGACAGGCAGAAAGAGAGGGATGGAGAGGAGGGCAGGGAGGGAGGGAGGGAGGAGGGAGACAGACAGACAGGCAGAAAGAGAGGGATGGAGAGGAGGGCAGGGGGGGAGGGAGGAGGGAGACAGACAGGCAGAAAGAGAGGGATGGAGAGGAGGGCAGGGAAGGAGGGAAGAGACAGACAGGCAGAAAGAGAGGGATGAGAGGAGGGGAGGGAGGGAGGTGACAGACAGGCAGGCAGAAAGAGAGGGATGGAGAGGAGGGCAGGAAGGGAGGGAGGGAGACAGACAGGCAGAAAGAGAGGGATGGAGAGGAGGGCAGGGAGGGAGGGAGGAGGGAGACAGACAGGCAGAAAGAGAGGGATGGAGAGGAGGGGAGGGAGGGAGGTGACAGACAGGCAGGCAGAAAGAGAGGGATGGAGAGGAGGGCAGGGAGGGAGGGAGGGAGGAGGGAGACAGACAGGCAGAAAGAGAGGGATGGAGAGGAGGGCAGGGAGGAGGGAGGAGGGAGACAGAGAGACAGGCAGAAAGAGAGGGATGGATGGAGTGGAGGGGAGGGAGGGAGGGAGGACGGAGATAGACAGGCAGAAAGAGAGGGATGGAGAGGAGGGGAGGGAGGGAGGGAGGAGGGAGACAGACAGACAGGGAGAAAGAAAGGGATGGAGAGGAGGGGAGGGAGGGAGACAGACAGGCAGAAAGAGAGGGATGGAGAGGAGGGGAGGGAGGGAGGAGGGAGACAGACAGGCAGAAAGAGAGGAATGGAGAGGAGGGGAGGGAGGGAGGAGGGAGACAGACAGGCAGAAAGAGAGGGATGGAGAGGAGGGGAGGGAGGGAGGAGGGAGACAGACACGCAGAAAGAGAGGGATGGAGAGGAGGGGAGGGAGGGAGGAGGGAGACAGACAGGCAGAAAGAGAGGGATGGAGAGGAGGGCAGGGAGGGAGACAGACAGACAGACAGAAAGAGAGGGATGGAGAGGAGGGCAGGGAGGGGGAGGAGGAGACAGACAGGCAGAAAGAGAGGGATGAGAGGAGGGCAGGGAGGGAGGGAGGAGTAGGAGACAGACAGACAGACAGGCAGAAAGAGAGGGATGAGAGGAGGGGAGGGAGACAGACAGACAGGCCGAAAGAGAGGGATGGAGAGGAGGGGAGGGAGACAGACAGACAGAAAGAGAGGGATGGAGAGGAGGAGGGAGGGGAGGGAGGGAGGGAGGGAGGGAGGGAGGGAGGGGGAGACAGACAGACAGACAGACAGACAGACAGACAGACAGACAGACAGACAGACAGACAGACAGACCGAAGAGAGGGATGGAGAGGAGGAGACAGACAGACAGACAGACAGACAGACAGACAGACAGACAGACAGACAGATAGGGATGGAGAGGAGAGGAGGGGAGGGAGACAGACAGACAGGCAGAAAGAGAGGGATGGAGAAGAGGGAGGGAGACAGACAGACAGGCAGAAAGAGAGGGATGGAGAGGAGGGAGGGAGACAGACAGACAGACAGAAAGAGAGGGATGGAGAGGAGGGGAGGGAGACAGACAGACAGACAGGCAGAAAGAGAGGGATGGAGAGGAGGGGAGGGAGACAGACAGACAGGCAGACAGAGAGGGATGGAGAGGAGGGGAGGGGAGGGAGACAGACAGACAGACAGACAGGCAGAAAGAGGGATGGAGAGGAGGGGAGACAGACAGAAAGAAAGAGAGGGATGGAGAGGAGGGCAGGGAGGGAGGGAGGTGACAGACAGAAAGGCAGAAAGAGAGGGATGGAGAGGAGAGCAGGGAGGGAGGGAGGAAACAGACAAACAGGCAGAAAGAGAGGGATGGAGACAGACAGACAGCCAGAAAGAGAGGGATGGAGAGGAGGGGAGGGAGGGGAGGGGAGGGAGGGAGCGAGGAGCGAGACAGACAGGCAGAAAGAGAGGGATGGAGAGGAGGGGAGGGAGGGAGGAGACAGACAGGCAGAAAGAGAGGGATGGAGAGGAGGGGAGGGAAGGAGGGAAGATACAGACAGGCAGAAAAAGAGGGATGGAGAGGAGGGCAGGGAAGGAGGGAAGAGACAGACAGGCATTAAGAAAGAGAGGGATGGAGAGGAGGGGAGGGAGGGAGACAGACAGGCAGAAAGAGAGGGATGGAGAGGAGGGGAGGGAGGGAGGAGGGAGGTGACAGACAGGCAGAAAGAGAGGGATGGAGAGGAGGGGAGGGAGGGAGGAGGGAGACAGGCAGAAAGAGAGGGATGGAGAGGAGGGCAGGGAGGGAGGGGAGGGAGGAGGGAGACAGACAGACAGGCAGAAAGAGAGGGATGGAGAGGAGGGCAGGGGGGGAGGGAGGAGGGAGACAGACAGGCAGAAAGAGAGGGATGGAGAGGAGGGCAGGGAAGGAGGGAAGAGACAGACAGGCAGAAAGAGAGGGATGGAGAGGAGGAGGGAGGAGGTGACAGACAGGCAGGCAGAAAGAGAGGGATGGAGAGGAGGGCAGGAAGGGAGGGAGGGAGACAGACAGGCAGAAAGAGAGGGATGGAGAGGAGGGCAGGGAGGGAGGGAGGAGGGAGACAGACAGGCAGAAAGAGAGGGATGGAGAGGAGGGGAGGGAGGTGACAGACAGGCAGGCAGAAAGAGAGGGATGGAGAGGAGGGCAGGGAGGGAGGGAGGGAGGAGGGAGACAGACAGGCAGAAAGAGAGGGATGGAGAGGAGGGCAGGGAGGGAGGGAGGAGGGAGACAGAGAGACAGGCAGAAAGAGAGGGATGGATGGAGTGGAGGGTAGGGAGGGAGGGAGGACGGAGATAGACAGGCAGAAAGAGAGGGATGGAGAGGAGGGTAGGGAGGGAGGGAGGAGGGAGACAGACAGACAGGGAGAAAGAAAGGGAGGGAGAGGGGGGGAGGGAGGGAGACAGACAGGCAGAAAGAGAGGGATGGAGAGGAGGGGAGGGAGGGAGGAGGGAGACAGACAGGCAGAAAGAGAGGAATGGAGAGGAGGGGAGGGAGGAGGAGGGAGACAGACAGGCAGAAAGAGAGGGATGGAGAGGAGGGGAGGGAGGGAGGAGGGAGACAGACACGCAGAAAGAGAGGGATGGAGAGGAGGGGAGGGAGGGAGGAGGGAGACAGGCAGAAAGAGAGGGATGGAGAGGAGGGCAGGGAGGGAGACAGACAGACAGACAGAAAGAGAGGGATGGAGAGGAGGGCAGGGAGGGAGGGAGGAGGGAGACAGACAGGCAGAAAGAGAGGGATGAGAGGAGGGCAGGGAGGGAGGGAGGGAGTAGGGAGACAGACAGACAGACAGGCAGGAAGAGAGGGATGAGAGGAGGGCAGGGAGGGAGTAGGGAGACAGACAGACAGGCAGAAAGAGAGGGATGAGAGGAGGGCAGGGAGGGAGTAGGGAGACAGACAGACAGGCAGAAAGAGAGGGATGAGAGGAGGGCAGGGAGGGAGTAGGGAAACAGACAGACAGGCAGAAAGAGAGGGATGAGAGGAGGGCAGGGAGGGAGGAGGGAGACAGACAGACAGGCAGAAAGAGAGGGATGAGAGGAGGGCAGGGAGGGAGTAGGGAGACAGACAAGACAGGCAGAAAGAGAGGGATGAGAGGAGGGCAGGGGGGGGGGGGAGACAGACAGACAGGCAGAAAGAGAGGGGTGAGAGGAGGGCAGGGAGGGAGTAGGGAGACAGACAGACAGGCAGAAAGAGAGGGATGAGAGGAGGGCAGGGAGGGAGGAGGGAGACAGACAGACAGGCAGAAAGAGAGGGATGAGAGGAGGGCAGGGAGGGAGGAGGGAGACAGACAGACAGGCAGAAAGAGAGGGATGGAGAGGAGGGCAGGGAGGGAGGAGGGAGACAGACAGACAGACAGGCAGAAAGAGAGGGATGGAGAGGAGGGCAGGGAGGGAGGAGGGAGACAGACAGACAGGCAGAAAGAGAGGGATGAGAGGAGGGCAGGGAGGGAGGAGGGAGACAGACAGACAGGCAGAAAGAGAGGGATGAGAGGAGGGCAGGGAGGGAGGAGGGAGACAGACAGACAGGCAGAAAGAGAGGGATGGAGAGGAGGGCAGGGAGGGAGGAGGGAGACAGACAGACAGAAAGGGATGGAGAGGAGGGGAGGGAGACAGACAGACAGACAGACAGACAGACAGACAGACAGACAGACAGAAAGAAAGGGATGGAGAGAAAATATAGTTTTTTACTTCCATGTTCTGAGGAAAGCTCTGTCCCCCCCATTCCTCCCCTCCATTCCTCTCTCACTTACACAGAGACTCATCTGGTGTGAATCCCATGATGGTCATAGAGTCCATGGTCTGGGTGAAGTTGTCAGCATCACTCTGGCCTGGAACAGGTATAGCACCTCCACTCAGAAACCTGTACTGGTCAGCACTACCAAGGAGAAGGTCTGCTACAGACAGAGAGGAAGAGAGAGAGGGGGAAACAGAGGGAGAGAGAGGGAAACAGAGAGACAGGGAAACAGAGATAGAGAGACAGGGAAACAGAGATAGAGAGGGATACAGAGATAGAGAGGGATACAGAGAGACAGGGAAACAGAGAGAGAGGGGGAAACAGAGGGACAGGGAAACAGAGATAGAGAGGGATACAGAGAGACAGGGAAACAGAGAGAGAGAGGGAAACAGATAGACAGGGAAACAGAGGGAGAAGGAAACAGAGTGACAGGGAAACAGAGCGAGAGAGAGAAACAGAGAGAGCGGGAAACAGAGTGACAGGGAAACAGAGAGAGAGAAACAGAGGGAGAGGGAAACAGAGAGAGAGAAACAGAGAGAGAGGGAAACAGATAGACAGGGAAACAGAGAGAGAGGGGGAAACAGAGGGACAGGGAAACAGAGATAGAGAGGGATACAGAGAGACAGGGAAACAGAGAGAGAGAGGGAAACAGATAGACAGGGAAACAGAGGGAGAAGGAAACAGAGTGACAGGGAAACAGAGCGAGAGAGAGAAACAGAGAGAGCGGGAAACAGAGTGACAGGGAAACAGAGAGAGAGAAACAGAGGGAGAGGGAAACAGAGAGAGAGGAACAGAGAGAGAGGGAAACAGATAGACAGGGAAACAGAGAGAGAGAAACAGAGGGAGAGAAACAGAGAGAGAGGGAAACAGAGAGAGAGAGAAACAGAGTGACAGGGAAACAGAGAGAGCGAAACAGAGGGAGAGGGAAACAGATGGACAGGGAAACAGAGAGAGAGAAACAGAGGGAGAGGGAAACAGAGAGAGAGGGAAACAGAGAGAGAAACAGAGAGAGAGGGAAACAGAGAGACAGGGAAACAGAAGGACATGGAAACAGAGAGAGAAACAGTGACAGGGAGACAGGGAGAGAGAGGGAGAGAGGGAAACAGAGAGAGAGAGGGAAACAGAGAGAGAGGGAAATAGAGACACAGGGAAACAGAGAGAGAGAGGGAAACAGAGAGAGAGGGAAACAGACAGACAGGGAAACAGAGAGAGAGAGGGAAACAGAGAGACAGGGAAACAGAGAGACAGGGAAACAGAGTGACAGGGAAACAGAGGGAGAGGGAAACGGAGAGAGGGGGAAACAGAGTGACAGGGAAACAGAGAGAGAAACAGAGGGAGAGGGAAACAGAGTAACAGGGAAACAGAGAGAGAGAGAAACAGAGAGAGAGGGAAACAGAGAGACAGGGAAACAGAGAGAGGGGGAAACAGAGTAACAGGGAAACAGAGAGAGAGAAACAGAGAGACAGGGAAACAGAGAGACAGGGAAACAGAAGGACATGGAAACAGAGAGAGAAACAGTGACAGGGAGACAGGGAGAGAGAGGGAAACAGAGAGACAGGGAAACAGAGAGACAGGGAAACAGAGAGAGAGAGGGAAACAGAGAGAAAGGGAAACAGAGAGACGGGGAAACAGAGTGACAGGGAAACAGAGAGACGGGGAAACAGAGTGACAGGGAAACAGAGAGAGAGGGAAACAGAGAGAGAGAAACAGAGGGAGAGGGAAACAGATAGACAGGGAAACAGAGAGAGAGAAACAGAGGGAGAGGGAAACAGAGAGAGAGGGAAACAGAGAGAGAGGGAAACAGAGTGACAGGGAAACAGAGAAAGAGAAAAAGAGAGAGAGGGAAACAGAGAGACAGGGAAACAGAAGGACATGGAAACAGAGAGAGAAACAGTGACAGGGAGACAGGGAGAGAGAGGGAAACAGAGAGACAGGGAAACAGATAGAGAGAGGGAAACAGAGAGACAGGGAAACAGAGAGAGAGAGGGAAATAGAGAGACAGGGAAACAGAGAGAGAGAGGGAAAGAGAGAGAGAGAGAGGGAAACAGAGAGACAGGGAAACAGAGACACGGGGAAACAGAGAGAGAGGGAAACAGAGTGACAGGGAAACAGAGAGAGAAACAGTGACAGGGAGACAGGGAGAGAGAGGGAAACAGAGAGACAGGGAAACAGATGGAGAGAGGGAAACAGAGAGAGAAACAGAGGGAGAGGGAAGCAGATAGACAGGGAAACAGAGAGAGAGAAACAGAGGGAGAGGGAAACAGAGAGAGAGGGAAACAGAGAGAGAGGGAAACAGAGTGACAGGGAAACAGAGAGAGAGAAACAGAGAGAGAGGGAAACAGAGAGACAGGGAAACAGAAGGACATGGAAACAGAGAGAGAAACAGTGACAGGGAGACAGGGAGAGAGGGAAACAGAGAGACAGGGAAACAGAGAGAGAGGGAAACAGAGAGAGAGGGAAACAGAGAGACAGGGAAACAGAGAGACAGGGAAACAGAGAGAGAGAGGGGAACAGAGAGACAGGGAAACAGAGAGACAGGGAAACAGAGAGACAGGGAAACAGAGAGACAGGGAAACAGAGAGAGAGGGAAACAGAGAGAGAGAGGGAAACAGAGAGAGAGGGAAACAGAGAGAGAGAGGGAAACAGAGAGAGAGGGAAACAGAGAGAGGGAAACAGAGAGACAGGGAAACAGAGAGAGAGGGAAACAGAGAGAGAGGGAAACAGGGAGACAGGGAAACAGAGAGAGAGAGGGAAACAGGGAGACAGGGAAACAGAGAGGGAAACAGAGAGAGAGGGAAACAGAGAGAGAGGGAAACAGAGAGACAGGGAAACAGAGAGACAGGGAAACAGAGAGAGAGGGAAACAGAAAGGGAAACAGAGAGACAGGGAAACAGAGAGACAGGGAAACAGAGAGAGAGAGGGAAACAGACAGGGAAACAGAGAGAGGGAAACAGAGAGACAGGGAAACAGAGAGAGAGAGGGAAACAGAGAGAGAGGGAAACAGAGAGACAGGGAAACAGAGAGACAGGGAAACAGAGAGAGAGGGAAACAGAGAGAGAGGGAAACAGAGAGAGAAACAGTGACAGGGAGACAGGGAGAGAGAGGGAAACAGAGAGACAGGGAAACAGAGCGAGAGAGGGAAACAGAGAGACAGGGAAACAGAGACAGGGAAACAGAGAGAGAGAGGGAAACAGAGAGACAGGGAAACAGAGAGAGAAACAGTGACAGGGAGACAGGGAGAGAGAGGGAAACAGAGAGACAGGGAAACAGAAGGACATGGAAACAGAGAGAGAAACAGTGACAGGGAGACAGGGAGAGAGAGGGAAACAGAGAGACAGGGAAACAGATAGAGAGAGGGAAACAGAGAGACAGGGAAACAGAGAGACAGGAAACAAACAGACAGGGAAACAGAGAGACGGGGAAAAGAGAGAGAGAGACAGGAAACAGAGACAGGGAAACAGAGAGACAGAGGAGAGAGAGGGAAACAGAGAGACAGGGAAACAGAGAGAGGGAGAGATAGGAAACAGAGAGGGAAACAGAGACAGGGAAACAGAGAGACAGGGAAACAGAGAGAAACAGAGAGACAGGGAAACAGAGAGGGACAGGGAAACAGAGACAGGAAACAGAGAGGGAAACAGAGAGACAGGGAAACAGAGAGACAGGGAAACAGAGAGAGAAACAGAGAGAGGGAAACAGATGGACAGGGAAACAGAGAGAAACAGAGAGAAACAGAGGGAGAGGGAAACAGAGAGAGAGGGAAACAGAGAGAGACAGGGAAACAGAGAGGAAACAGGGAAACAGAGAGAGAGAAACAGAGAGACAGAGAGGAGGGGAAACAGAGAGACAGGAAACAGAAGGACATGGAAACAGAGAGAGAGAAACAGTGAAACAGGGAGACAGGGAGAGAGAGGGAAACAGAGAGACAGGGAAACAACAGAGAGAGAGTGGAAACAGAGAGAGAGGGAAACAGAAACAGAGAGAGGGAAACAGGAAACAGAGAGACAGGGAAACAGAGAGAGAGGAAACAGAGAGAGAGGGAAACAGAACAGAGAGACAGGGAAACAGAGAGGGAAACGGGGAAACAGAGAGAGAGGGAAACAGAGAGAAACAGGGAAACAGAGGGAGAGAGAGGGAAACAGAGAGAGAGGGAAACAGAGACAGGGAAACAGAGACATGGAAACAGTGACAGGGAGACAGGGAGAGAGAGGGAACAGAGAGACAGGGAAACAGAGAGAGAGGGAAACAGAGACAGGGAAACAGAGAACAGGGAAACAGAGAGAGAGGAAACAGAGAGACAGAACAGAAACAGAAACAGAGAGACGGGGAAACAGAGACAGGGGAGGGAAACAGAGAGGAAACAGGGAGAGAGGGAAACAGAGAGGGAAACAGAGAGGGAAACAGAGAGACAGGGAAACAGAGAGAGAGAAACAGAGTGAGAGGGAAACAGAGAGAGAGGGAAACAGAGAGACATGGAAACAGAGAGAGAGAAACAGTGACAGGGAGAGAGAAACAGGAGGGAAACAGAGAGAGAGGGAAACAGAGAGACATGGAAACAGAGAGAGAAACAGTGACAGGGAAACAGAGAGACAGGGAAACAGAGAGACAGGGAAACAGAGAGAGAGAGGGAAACAGAGAGACAGGGAAACAGAGAGAGAGAGGGAAACAGAGAGACAGGGAAACAGAGAGACAGGGAAACAGAGAGACAGGGAAACAGGGAGACGGGGAAACAGAGAGAGAGAGGGAAACAGAGAGACAGGGAAACAGAGAGAGAGAGGGAAACAGAGAGAGAGGGAAACAGAGTGACAGTGAAACAGAGAGAGAGAAACAGAGGGAGAGGGAAACAGATAGACAGGGAAACAGAGAGAGAGAAACAGAGGGAGAGAAACAGAGAGAGAGGGAAACAGACAGGGAAACAGAAGGACATGGAAACAGAGAGAGAGAGGGAAACAGAGAGAGAGAGGGAAACAGAGAGAGAGAGAGGGAAACAGAGAAAGAGAGAAACAGAGAGACAGGGAAACAGAGAGAGAGAGGGAAACAGAGAGAGAGAGGGAAACAGAGAGACAGGGAAACAGAGACAGGGAAACAGAAAGACAGGGAAACAGAGAAAGAGAGAAACAGAGAAAGAGAGGACAGTAATCAGTAAAATGATCAAATGTCATGAATCGAAATGTCAATTTTCAACCTATTCACCAGATCTATCTATTCACCAGATCTATCTATTCACCAGATCAACCTATTCACCAGATCTATCTATTCACCAGATCTATCTATTCACCAGATCTACCTATTCACCAGATCAACCTATTCACCAGATCAACCTATTCACCAGATCTATCTATTCACCAGATCTATCTATTCACCAGATCTACCTATTCACCAGATCTATCTATTCACCAGATCTATCTATTCACCAGATCTATCTATTCACCAGATCTACCTATTCACCAGATCTATCTATTCACCAGATCTACCTATTCACCAGATCTATCTATTCACCAGATCTATCTATTCACCAGATCTATCTATTCACCAGATCTATCTATTCACCAGATCTACCTATTCACCAGATCAACCTATTCACCAGATCTATCTATTCACCAGATCTATCTATTCACCAGATCTACCTATTCACCAGATCTATCTATTCACCAGATCTATCTATTCACCAGATCTATCTATTCACCAGATCTATCTATTCACCAGGTCTATCTATTCACCAGATCTACCTATTCACCAGATCTATCTATTCACCAGATCTATCTATTCACCAGATCTATCTATTCACCAGATCTACCTATTCACCAGATCTATCTATTCACCAGATCTATCTATTCACCAGATCTATCTATTCACCAGATCTATCTATTCACCAGATCTATCTATTCACCAGATCTATCTATTCACCAGATCTATCTATTCACCAGATCTATCTATTCACCAGATCTACCTATTCACCAGATCTATCTATTCACCAGATCTATCTATTCACCAGATCTATCTATTCACCAGATCTATCTATTCACCAGATCTATCTATTCACCAGATCTATCTATTCACCAGATCTATCTATTCACCAGATCTATCTATTCACCAGATCTATCTATTCACCAGATCTATCTATTCACCAGATCTATCTATTCACCAGATCTATCTATTCACCAGATCTATCTATTCACCAGATCTATCTATTCACCAGATCTACCTATTCACCAGATCTATCTATTCACCAGATCTACCTATTCACCAGATCTACCTATTCACCAGATCTATCTATTCACCAGATCTATCTATTCACCAGATCTACCTATTCACCAGATCTATCTATTCACCAGATCTATCTATTCACCAGATCTATCTATTCACCAGATCTACCTATTCACCAGATCTATCTATTCACCAGATCTATCTATTCACCAGATCTACCTATTCACCAGATCTATCTATTCACCAGATCTATCTATTCACCAGATCTACCTATTCACCAGATCAACCTATTCACCAGATCTATCTATTCACCAGATCTACCTATTCACCAGATCTATCTATTCACCAGATCTACCTATTCACCAGATCAACCTATTCACCAGATCTACCTATTCACCAGATCTACCTATTCACCAGATCAACCTATTCACCAGATCAACCTATTCACCAGATCTACCTATTCACCAGATCTATCTATTCACCAGATCTACCTATTCACCAGATCTACCTATTCACCAGATCAACCTATTCACCAGATCTATCTATTCACCAGATCTACCTATTCACCAGATCTATCTATTCACCAGATCTATCTATTCACCAGATCAACCTATTCAACCCATCCCCTTTCTCCCCTCCCTCTCCTACCCTCTCTTTCTCCTCTCCCTCTCTTTCTCCCCTCCCTCTCCTACCCTCTCTTTCTCCTCTCCCTCTCTTTCTCCCCTCCCTCTCCTAGCCTCTCTTTCTCCTCTCCCTCTCCTACCCTCTCTTTCTCCCTCCCTCTCCTACCCTCTCTTTCTCCTCTCCCTATCTTACCCTCTCTTTCTCCTCTCCCTCTCTTTCTCCCCTCCCTCTCCTAGCCTCTCTTTCTCCTCTCCCTCTCCTACCCTCTCTTTCTCCCCTCCCTCTCCTACCCTCTCTTTCTCCTCTCCCTATCTTACCCTCTCTTTCTCCTCTCCCTCTCTTTCTCCCCTCCCTCTCCTAGCCTCTCTTTCTCCCCTCCCTCTCCTACCCTCTCTTTCTCCTCTCCCTCTCCTACCCTCTCTTTCTCCTCTCCCTCTCCTACCCTCTCTTTCTCCTCTCCCTCTCCTACCCTCTCTTTCTCCTCTCCCCTCTCCTACCCTCTCTTTCTCCTCTCCCACTCTTACCCTCTCTTTCTCCTCTCCCTCTCCTACCCTCTCTTTCTCCTCTCCCCCTCTCTCACCTCTGGTGGTCTCTGAAGCTCCACACATGAGTTGGTAGAAGATGTGAAAGGTCCTTTCATCTTTGGCCTGGCGGATCGCCCTCGACTTCTCCAGCAGGTCTGAGGTCAGGAGTAAAGGAAGGGTTCAATAGCCCCAGACACTAACCTGAGGGCAGTTTTGCATCCCCTGCTTCCCTGAGCTCACCCCTGTGTGTAGGGCAACTTCTACCTGATGACAGATTAGCAGTGACCCAACAGTGAGCATACTAATGAATTACAACAGTAATATTTAGGTTGGGACTCGAAACAGAGTCTAACTGCAGAGGAAGGATACAGGTCTCAATGTTGGCACCGACAATATATCCAGCCACGTCAAAGTTAATACGGATGAATTTGCCCTGAGAGACAAGAGGAGAAGAAATGCGTCAGTTGATGATTAACATATTAATGAAAAAATTATACAAACTCAACAACAAACACAGTAAATAAAAATACAACCAATTAAAAACATACTGTAGATCTTATCTGGGATCAATCTAGATATTAATACATTCTTACAAATCTGGAGGAGTTGTCGTTCTTGACAGTCTTGGCATTTCCGAAGGCCTCCAGGATGGGGTTGGCCTGTAGCAGCTGTCTCTCTAGCTCCCCCTGGAGGACAGGACAGGCACCGCATCAACACTGGGACATACATCACAAAGCAACTCCACAAGCCAAAATACTGTTCCCCCAATCCCAGTACAAAAGAGGGGAGACCAGACTCATCAGAGAGCAAACAAGGCAGTAACCCAGTGGTCTCAACTCTGAATTTCAAGATATAGTCTGTAATAGCATCTCAACAGGATGAGCCCAGAGAAATCTAGAGATAAATAGCTTTTCCTGTGTTCTCTTACAGACATTTTCAGCATCTAGCCAGCTAACATATGCCAGCCAAGGTGCCAGACTTTGTGCATTCAACAACTCTACATTGGTGCCTTGCCAAGACCTCGGCCAGACGTTGGCGAGAAAACGCGTAAGTGGCGTAAGCAGAAACCAACTAGCACAGAGGCTGTGTAATAGCCTGTCCCTGTGCTGTTGTACTAGTTCACATGAATTTATCAGTCGAGAACCACTGCGTTAGATCAGAAAGTATGGCCGCAGATGCTATCTCTAGCTTTACGCAGATGCTATCTCTAGCTTTACGCAGATGCTATCTCTAGCTTTACGCAGATGCTATCTCTGGCTTTAGCTACACAGTGGCTCAGGCTATAGCTCTACTAGCTCTATAGCTTTAAGTAGGGTAGCATTAGCATTATCTAGGGAGCTACTGGAGGGGGATTTAAAAGCGGCAGGTGAAGAACGCCAGCCAAGCAGCACTCAAAGCTACACGTAGCAAGAAGCCAGGGCTTTGCATGGGAACAAAGCTCAGACTGACAACAATGCACATACTACTAGACAAACGCACGCAACAACACACACACATAAAAGCACGCACACACACAGACAGGTATGTGTGGAGACTCCTGGACAGCCAGAATGTATGCTTAACTATTCTACATGGTAAATGCCTGGTGTATTTGGGCATCATTCACAGGTGTGACCACCAGAATGGAAGCATTGAGCTCATTCACTGTAAAGGGAGGATGGGGAGGGAGGTCTATAGCCCGGTCTGAGAACAACCTCGAGCCACTGCCCCTTCAGTGCTAGCAGATCAGAAAAGACTGGATAGGTGTAATCACTAAGGTGATGGCTCTATCTAAGCGTCCAAAGGGTTTAGGGGAGATTCCACCTATCTGGTTTTCAGATGGACGGTTGTTTTAAGACCAAGCTTTTGTGCATCATCAGTGAATTCCAAAGCTTTCCTTCACCGATGAGGGGAATGATTCTGAGACCCACCTATGGGCGGGATTAACACCAGCTGTCAATCAGGAAACTAGAGCATTTCATTGGGCATCTGTATATGGTTTGAAGATTGACAGGTTGTTAATCCAGCCAATCAGGACGTTGAGAGAGATTCATAGACCCGCCCATCACCACTTATTCTAGCACCCATTGGGTGTTGCTACAGATATACCGTACAGTAAAAATCCAAACACCCATAGACACCAGAGAACAGCAGGGCTTTCATTCAGGAGACAGCAACTTTTCAGAACATTCAGACAGAAAAGTATCGTCTAAACCAGACAAGATTCTCTCTTACACTGAACAAGATAGTTATGTCTGCTCTATACATTCTACATCTATCTGCAATTCTGCAATGTTTAACCTTAATCAGCCCACAGTGGTGATAGTCTTTAGACTATATTATACTCACATATTGCACACTCTGAGAGATGGAGAAAAACGGGAAGGTTGGGAGAATCAACAGATAAGACAAACAAACAACAAAAGACAACAACAGACCAATGAATGCAGTACAAACAAAAACAAAATGCTTGACAGTTATGGAGGAACACATCAGTAATGGTGTTGTTAAAGGATGTTAGTCTGGAGCACAAACCAGAATCGGTAGGCAGAACAGAAGAGAAGGAAAGAGGAGAAGACAGGACAGGATAGAGCCCACTCACCCTGTTCACCATGGAACTGCCCCGGGGCAACGACCTACTGCCATCCATCTGAACACGCAGGAGAGAAGGACAAGAAAGAGGGGGAGGTTGGAGGAGAGAGGGTAGGAGAGAGTGAAAAATCAAGAGGGAGGAGGGAGAGAGGGAGGAAAGGATAGGAGAAAGAAGAGAAGGAAAACAGTAGAAAAAGGGGAGGACAAGGGGCAGTAGGGGGAGGAGAGAACATGAGAGGGGGAATGAGAGGAGATGGCAGGGAGAGAGGACAGGGCAGGGAGAGAGGACAGGGCAGGGAGAGAGGACAGGGCAGGGAGAGAGGACAGGGCAGGGAGAGAGGACAGGGCAGGGAGAGAGGACAGGGCAGGGAGAGAGGAGAGGACAGGGAGAGAGGAGAGGGCAGGGAGAGAGGACAGGGCAGGGAGAGAGGACAGGGCAGGGAGAGAGGACAGGGCAGGGAGAGAGGACAGGACAGGGAGAGAGGACAGGACAGGGAGAGACAGGGCAGGGAGAGAGGACAGGCAGGGGAGAGGGACAGGACAGGGAGAGAGGACCGGACAGGGAGAGAGTACAGGGCAGGGAGAGGGGACAGGGCAGGGAGAGAGGACAGGGCAGGGAGAGAGGACAGGGCAGGGAGAGAGGACAGGGCAGGGAGAGAGGAGAGGAGCAGAGAGGCAGGAATGATTATCAAGGTCACTCTATATTGATTCCTCCAGCAGCACTTGATCAGCAAGAAGAACAGTAGTAGACAGGAAGTCATGGAGGAGTAGCAACATGTAGTGTAATACAAAATGTAGCAGTACACCTTGTTTCAACCATAGTTTCAATATACCGTAATTGCTGGACTATAAGCCGCTACTTTATTCCCATACTTTGAACCTTGCGGTTTATACAATGACGCGTCTAATTTATGGATTTTTCCCGCTTTCGCAAGATTCATGCCACCGCCAAAATACATAAAAAAATACATATTTTTTTTATAATTCAGTGGGTGCGGTTTATATTCAGGCGCGCTTAATAGTCCAGCAATTACGGTACATCTTTAACACAACTAATGCTAATGCTACCCCACAACAAGTCCTCCCTACACCCTCTGGTTCTTTCACTTTCTTCCTGCCTTATTCTGTTTCCCCATCCACTCCCTCAGTCAGGACAATAAACCTCATCCATCAATCCTCTCCCTCAGTCAGGACAATAAACATCATCCATCAATCAACCCTCTCCCTCAGTCAGGACAATAAACCTCATCCATCAATCCTCTCCCTCAGTCAGGACAATAAACATCATCCATCCATCAACCCTCTCCCTCAGTCAGGACAATAAACATCATCCATCAATCAACCCTCTCCCTCAGTCCACTCCCTCAGTCAGGACAATAAACATCATCCATCCATCAACCCTCTCCCTCAGTCAGGACAATAAACATCATCCATCAATCAACCCTCTCCCTCAGTCAGGACAATAAACATCATCCATCAATCAACCCTCTCCCTCAGTCAGGACAATAAACCTCATCCATCAATCCTCTCCCTCAGTCAGGACAATAAACATCATCCATCCATCAACCCTCTCCCTCAGTCAGGACAATAAACATCATCCATCAATCAACCCTCTCCCTCAGTCCACTCCCTCAGTCAGGACAATAAACATCATCCATCCATCAATCCTCTCCCTCAGTCAGGACAATAAACATCATCCATCAATCAACCCTCTCCCTCCGTCAGGACAATAAACATCATCCATCAATCAATCCTCTCCCTCAGTCCACTCCCTCAGTCAGGACAATAAACATCATCCATCCATCAATCCTCTCCCTCAGTCCACTCCCTCAATCAGGACAATAAACATCATCCATCCATCAATCCTCTCCCTCAGTCCACTCCCTCAGTCAGGACAATAAACATCATCCATCCATCAATCCTCTCCCTCAGTCCACTCCCTCAGTCAGGACAATAAACATCATCCATCCATCAATCCTCTCCCTCAGTTAGGACAATAAACATCATCCATCAATCAACCCTCTCCCTCAGTCCACTCCCTCAGCCAGGACAATAAACATCATCCATCAATCAACCCTCTCCCTCAGTCCACTCCCTCAGCCAGGACAATAAACATCATCCATCCATCAATCCTCTCCCTCAGTCAAGACAATAAACATCATCCATCCATCAATCCTCTCCCTCAGTCAGGACAAAAAAACACCATTCATCAATCCACTCCCTCAGTCAGGACAATAAACATCACCCATCAATCAAGCCTCTCCCTCAGTCAGGACAATAAACATCATCCATCAATCAATCCTCTCCCCTCAGTCAATCAATCCTCTCCCTCAGTCAGGACAATAAACATCATCCATCAATCAATCCTCTCCCTCAGTCAGGACAATAAACATCATCCATCAATCAACCCTCTCCCTCAGTCCACTCCCTCAGCCAGGACAATAAACATCATCCATCCATCAATCCTCTCCCTCAGTCAAGACAATAAACATCATCCATCCATCAATCCTCTCCCTCAGTCAGGACAAAAAAACACCATTCATCAATCCACTCCCTCAGTCAGGACAATAAACATCACCCATCAATCAATCCTCTCCCTCAGTCAGGACAATAAACATCATCCATCAATCAATCCTCTCCCTCAGTCAGGACAATAAACATCATCCATCAATCAATCCTCTCCCTCAGTCAGGACAATAAACATCATCCATCCATCAATCCACTCCCTCAGTCAGGACAATAAACATCATCCATCAATCAACCCTCTCCCTCAGTCAGGACAATAAACATCATCCATCCATCAATCCACTCCCTCAGTCAGGACAATAAACATCATCCATCAATCAACCCTCTCCCTCAGTCAGGACAATAAACATCATCCATCCATCAATCCACTCCCTCAGTCAGGACAATAAACATCATCCATCAATCAAGCCTCTCCCTCAGTCAGGACAATAAACATCATCCATCAATCAATCCTCTCCCTCAGTCAGGACAATAAACATCATCCATCCATCAATCCACTCCCTCAGTCAGGACAATAAACATCATCCATCAATCAAGCCTCTCCCTCATTCAGGACAATAAACATCATCCATCCATCAATCCACTCCCTCAGTAGGACAATAAACATCATCCATCAATCAAGCCTCTCCCTCAGTCAGGACAATAAACATCACCCATCAATCAATCCTCTCCCTCAGTCCACTCCCTCAGTCAGGACAATAAACATCATCCATCAATCAACTCTCTCCCTCAGCCAGGACAATAAACATCATCCATCCATCAATCCACTCCCTCAGTCAGGACAATAAACATCATCCATCAATCAAGCCTCTCCCTCAGTCAGGACAATAAACATCATCCATCAATCAACCCTCTCCCTCAGTCAGGACAATAAACATCATCCATCAATCAATCCTCTCCCTCAGTCAGGACAATAAACATCATCCATCAATCAAGCCTCTCCCTCAGTCAGGACAATAAACATCATCCATCAATCAATCCTCTCCCTCAGTCAGGACAATAAACATCACCCATCAATCAATCCTCTCCCTCAGTCAGGACAATAAACATCATCCATCAATCAATCCTCTCCCTCAGTCAGGACAATAAACATCAATCAATCCTCTCCCTCAGTCAGGACAATAAACATCATCCATCAATCAATCCACTCCCTCAGTCAGGACAATAAACATCATCCATCAATCAATCCTCTCCCTCAGTCAGGACAATAAACATCATCCATCAATCAATCCTCTCCCTCAGTCAGGACAATAAACATCATCCATCCATCAATCCTCTCCCTCAGTCAGAACAATAAACATCATCCATCAATCAACCCTCTCCCTCAGTCAGGACAATAAACATCATCCATCCATCAATCCACTCCCTCAGTCAGGACAATAAACATCATCCATCCATCAATCCTCTCCCTCAGTCAGGACAATAAACATCATCCATCCATCAATCCTCTCCCTCAGTCAGAACAATAAACATCATCCATCAATCAACCCTCTCCCTCAGTCAGGACAATAAACATCATCCATCCATCAATCCTCTCCCTCAGTCAGGACAATAAACATCATCCATCCATCAATCCACTCCCTCAGTCAGGACAATAAACATCATCCATCCATCAATCCTCTCCCTCAGTCAGGACAATAAACATCATCCATCCATCAATCCTCTCCCTCAGTCAGGACAATAAACATCATCCATCCATCAATCCACTCCCTCAGTCAGGACAATAAACATCATCCATCAATCAATCCTCTCCCTCAGTCAGAACAATAAACCTCATCCATCAATCCTCTCCCTCAGTCAGGACAATAAACATCATTCATCAATCAAACCTCTCCCTCAGTCAGGACAATAAACCTCATCCATCAATCCTCTCCCTCAGTCAGGACAATAAACATAATTCATCAAGCCTCTCCCTCAGTCAGGACAATAAACATCATTCATCAATCAATCCTCTCCCTCAGTCAGGACAATAAACCTCATTCATCAATCAATTCTCATCCTATTCTTGTCCTTCTTCATCCAATTCATCTCACATCTTCTTCCCCTCCTCTGTCTTTGTATCCTGACCAAGCTCTCCTTTCCTCCTCTCCCCCATTTCCTCCATATAGTCTCTTCTTCCTCCCCCCTTCTCCACTCCCCCTCCCCCTCTTCTCCCGCTCTCTCTCCTTCACCAGTTTACCTGTGAGGCCTCCTTGTTTCTACCCAGAGTTCCAGTCTTATGGGACGAGGCCACATGAGCCAGATACTGGATGACTTTCTTAGTGTTCTCTGTCTTCCCTGCACCAGACTCGCCGCTGGAACACACACACACACACACACACACACACACACACACACACACACACACACACACACACACACACACACACACACACACACACACACACACACACACACACACACACACACACACACACACACACATGTATGAGAAACTCACACACATAAACCACATCTCGTTTCACAAGGGTCCTCCATAAAAACACACATATACAACCCAGTTATGAAGGACATATAAACACAACACAAACACATGTAACAGAAAGGACACTATACACACGTGTAGGCCACCAGGGAACAGAGGAACCATGCAGTGTATTCCTCTATACACACGTGTAGGCCACCAGGGAACAGAGGAACCATGCAGTGTATTCCTCTATACACACGTGTAGGCCACCAGGGAACAGAGGAACCATGCAGTGTATTCCTCTATACACACGTGTAGGCCACCAGGGAACAGAGGAACCATGCAGTGTATTTCTCTATACACACGTGTAGGCCACCAGGGAACAGAGGAACCATGCAGTGTATTTCTCTATACACACGTGTAGGCCACCAGGGAACAGAGGAACCATGCAGTGTATTCCTCTATACACACGTGTAGGCCACCAGGGAACAGAGGAACCATGCAGTGTATTCCTCTATACACACGTGTAGGCCACCAGGGAACAGAGGAACCATGCAGTGTATTCCTCTATACACACGTGTAGGCCACCAGGGAACAGAGGAACCATGCAGTGTATTCCTCTATACACACGTGTAGGCCACCAGGGAACAGAGGAACCATGCAGTGTATTCCTCTATACACACGTGTAGGCCACCAGGGAACAGAGGAACCATGCAGTGTATTCCTCTATACACACGTGTAGGCCACCAGGGAACAGAGGAACCATGCAGTGTATTCCTCTATACACACGTGTAGGCCACCAGGGAACAGAGGAACCATGCAGTGTATTCCTCTATACACACGTGTAGGCCACCAGGGAACAGAGGAACCATGCAGTGTATTCCTCTATACACACGTGTAGGCCACCAGGGAACAGAGGAACCATGCAGTGTATTCCTCTATACACACGTGTAGGCCACCAGGGAACAGAGGAACCATGCAGTGTATTCCTCTATACACACGTGTAGGCCACCAGGGAACAGAGGAACCATGCAGTGTATTCCTCTATACACATGTAGGCCACCAGGGAACAGAGGAACCATGCAGTGTATTCCTCTATACACACGTGTAGGCCACCAGGGAACAGAGGAACCATGCAGTGTATTCCTCTATACACACATGTAGGCCACCAGGGAACAGAGGAACCATGCAGTGTATTCCTCTATACACACATGTAGGCCACCAGGGAACAGAGGAACCATGCAGTGTATTCCTCTATACACACGTGTAGGCCACCAGGGAACAGAGGAACCATGCAGTGTATTCCTCTATACACACGTGTAGGCCACCAGGGAACAGAGGAACCATGCAGTGATTTCCTCTATACACAGAGAGCAGGTGTGCAGGACACAGACACTGGTCATTGTGTTGCTGTTGGATGGGAATAAAGGAGAATACAGGAGACTGACTGGGGGAAACTAAATATACTTCTAGTGTCGGAGGGGGACTGGGCTGTAAAAGTTTAAAAACAGGATCCTAGCAGAAACTAAGCTATACTCAGCTTCAGTAATCTAAATTGGGATCATTTACCATGGTGAGAATATAGACGGACAAAAGACAGACAAGACAGGCACACAAGACAGACAGACAGGTAGACAGACAGACAGGCAGGCAGGCAGGCAGGCAGGCAGGCAGACAGACAGACATGCATGTAGGCAGGCAGGCAGACAAGACAGGCAGACAAGACAGGCAGACAGACAGGCAGGCAGACAAGACAGGCAGACAGACAGGCAGGCAGACAAGACAGGCAGACATACAGGTAGACATACAGGTAGACAGACAGATATATAACCCCAGGTTACTCACGTGCAGAGGATAGATTGATCTTCTCTGTCTGTGAGAGAATAATAACAAAAGCAGAATATGTCAGTCTTTCATATTACCCAATGAACAGTACTACCTTCACTTCTTACACCAGTAATCACTGTAACAGTAATACCTTCACTTCTTACACCAGTAATCACTGTAACAGTACTACCTTCACCTCTTACACCAGTAATCACTGTAACAGTACTACCTTCACCTCTTACACCAGTAATCACTGTAACAGTACTACCTTCACTTCTTACACCAGTAATCACTGTAACAGTACTACCTTCACTTCTTACACCAGTAATCACTGTAACAGTACTACCTTCACTTCTTACACCAGTAATCACTGTAACAGAACTACCTTCACTTCTTACACCAGTAATCACTGTAACAGTACTACCTTCACTTCTTACACCAGTAATCACTGTAACAGTACTACCTTCACTTCTTACACCAGTAATCACTGTAACAGTACTACCTTCACTTCTTACACCAGTAATCACTGTAACAGAACTACCTTCACTTCTTACACCAGTAATCACTGTAACAGAACTACCTTCACTTCTTACACCAGTAATCACTGTAACAGTACTACCTTCACTTCTTATACCAGTAATCACTGTAACAGTACTACCTTCACTTCTTATACCAGTAATCACTGTAACAGTACTACCTTCACTTTTTACACCAGTAATCACTGTAATAGTACTACCTTCACCTCTTACACCAGTAATCACTGTAACAGTACTACCTTCACTTCTTATACCAGTAATCACTGTAACAGTACTACCTTCACTTCTTATACCAGTAATCACTGTAACAGTAATACCTTCACTTCTTATACCAGTAATCACTGTAACAGAACTACCTTCACTTCTTACACCAGTAATCACTGTAACAGAACTACCTTCACTTCTTACACCAGTAATCACTGTAACAGTACTACCTTCACTTCTTATACCAGTAATCACTGTAACAGTACTACCTTCACTTCTTATACCAGTAATCACTGTAACAGTACTACCTTCACTTTTTACACCAGTAATCACTGTAATAGTAATACCTTCACTTCTTACACCAGTAATCACTGTAACAAGGGGATCGATACACTTGTCAATCTATGTCAGAGAACCTGACTGAAACACAAAGGATGTCAGTGTGTATGTGATTTCAACAGCTCTCACTGAGCAGCATTGTCGTGTAGTGAGGAGGAAGGAGGTCAAAGCTACAGAAGTGGTCTCTCCAGACAGACCTCAGACCTCTGCTCCAGCCCACACTGCAGACACCAACACAATGGCCTGACCTTGTCTGTTACATTTTTGGTGTGTTTGTTTTAAAGGTTTCCTCTGAACCACAGGCAAACACACACGCACGCATGTGCCCAGACATGCATGGACACGCACACATACCAGTCATACTGGTTCAATCATCAATAGGATAACAGATCACGGACACTCACCTGTCACATTAAAAGAAAGAGAGAGAGAGAGAGAGAGAGAGAGAGAGAGAGAGAGAGAGAGAGAGAGAGGAAGAGAGAGAGAGAGAGAGAGAGAGAGAGAGAGAGAGAAGAGAGAGAGAGAGAGAGAGAGAGAGAGAGAGAGAGAGAGAGAGAGAGAGAGAGAGAGAGAGAGAGAGAGAGAGAGAGAGAGAGAGAGAGAGAGAGAGAGAGAGAGAGAGAGAGAGAGAGAGAGAGAGAGAGAGAGAGAGAGAGAGAGAGAGAGAGGAGAGAGAGAGAGAGAGAGAGAGAGAGAGAGAGAGAGAGAGAGAGAGAGAGAGAGAGAGAGAGAGAGAGAGAGAGAGAGAGAGAGAGAGATAGTTGTTGTCTAATGAATTGACCTCGGGGCAGAAACGTTGCTCAATCTGTCTCTAACTGGTTTTAATGGAGAAGTGGAGCAATCCGTGTCTGTTTGTCACGCTCCTATCATAATACATGTGGCGTGGGAAAAGTCCCAGAATGAACTGTAATTACTAATGCCATTTGTAGAGATATTCTCATTGCCAATGTTTCCATATGCTTCCACAAAAAACATGGATTTACAGTGCATTCAGAAAGTATTCAGACCCCTGCCCCTTTTCCACATTTTGTTACATTACAGCCTTATTCTAAAAATAGATTTTTTTTAAATAATCAATTTACACACAATACCCCATAATGACAATGCGAATACACAAGTATTCAGACCTTGTACTATAAGACTAGAAATTGAGCTCAGGTTCATCCTATTTCCATTCATCATCCTTGAGATGTTTCTACAACTTGATTAGAGTCCACCTGTGGTAAATTAATTTGATTGGACATGATTTGGAAAGGCACACACCTGTCTATATAAGGATGACAGTGACAGTTGACAGTGCATGTCAGAGCAAAAACCAAGCCATGAGGTCAAAGCAAGTGTCCGTAGAGCTCCAAGACAGGATTGTGTCGAGCCACAGATCTGGGTAAGGGTACCAAAAAATGGATGCAGCATCGAAGGTCACCAAGAACACAGTGGCCTCCATCATTCTTAAATGGATGAAGTTTGGAATCACCAATTTCTAACAACCTGTTTTTGTCATTATGGGATATTGGGTGTAGATTGACGAGGGAAAAAAACGATTTAATACATTTTAGAACAAGGCTGTAATGTAACAAAATGTGGAAAAAGTCAAGGGGTCTGAATTCACTGTATATTTTATTTAACTAGGCAAGTCAGTTAAGAACAATTTCTTATTTTCAATGACGGCCTAGGAACAGTGGGTAACTGCCACTGGTAACGCTCTAACCACTAGGCTACCCTGCTGCCCCATATGGTATTTACACTGTCAGCAGGGTGTCCGTTAGGACAATGTGGCACCAAACAACGTGGCCGGGAAGATTATAATTTACTGGCCATTTGAGAAATGTATCAGACACATTTGCATTGGTTGTCTAACCCCTTAGGGCGTCCACTCACGGTGCTCAGAATGACAGAAATCACATTTACATTATGGTAATTCATCTGAACAAAACATGCAACTCCTGTCATGAATTAGCCAATAAAAATATATATTCAAGCCTCCTGGGTGGCGCAGCAGTCTAAGGCACTGCATCACAGTGCTTGAGGTGTCACTACAGACCCGGGTTTGATCCCGGGCTGTGTCACAACTGGCTGTGACAGGGAGTCCCATAGGGCGGCGCACAATTGGCCCAGCGTCGTCCGGGTTAGTTTTGGCCGGGCGGGCTTTACTTGGCTCATTGTGCTCTAGCGACTCCTTGTGGCAGGCCGGGCGCCTGCAGGCTGACTACGGTCGTAAGTTTAACAGTGTTTCCTCCGACACGTTGGTGCAACTGGCTTCTGGGTTAAGCGGGCAGGTGTTAAGAAGCGTGGTTTGGCGGCTCATGGTCATGTTTCAGAGAACGCATGACTCTACTTTAGCCTCTCCCGATTCCTTTGGGGAGTTGAGTGATGAGACAAGATCGCAATTGGATCGCAATTGGATATCAAGAAATTGGGGAGAAAAAGGGAAATAAAAATATCTGTTAGAAACTTAGAAAGAGAGTGAATCAAAAGATGCAACAACTAGAATGGGTTGCTAATATGACTAGGATTATGAATTTGGCTTCAGGACAACGAAGGAAAGTTGATATGAAAACCAATAGAACAGGAGAGAAATGGCATACAGACAGCGTACGTGGGAAAAGGCCTACAGTTGAAGTCGGAAGTTTAAATACACCTTAGCCAAATACATTTAAACTCAGTTTTCATAATTCCTGACATTTAATCCGAGTAAATAGTCCCTGTCAGTTAGGATCACCATTTCATTTTAAGAATGAAAATGTCAGAATAATAGTAGAGAAAATAATTTATTTCAGCTTTTATTTCTTTCATCACATTCCCAGTGGGTCAGAAGTTCACATACACTCAATTAGTATTTGGTAGCATTGCCTTTAAATTGTTTGATTTGGGTCAAACGTTTCGGGTAGTCCTCCACAAGCTTCCCACAGTAAGTTGGGTGAATTTTGGCCCATTCCTCCTGACAGAGCTGGTGTAACGGAGTCCGGTTTGTAGGCCTCCTTCCTCGCACACGCTTTTTCAGTGATGCCAACACATTTTCTATGGGATTGAGGTCAAGGCTTTGTGATGGCCACTCCAGTACCTTGGCTTTGTTGTCCTTAAGCCATTTTGCCACAACTTCGGAAGTATGCTTGGGGTCATTGTCCATTTGGAAGACCGATATGTGACCAAGCTTTAACTTCCTGACTGATGTCTTGAGATGTTGCTTCAATATATCCACATAATTTCCCTCCCTCATGATGACATCTATTTTGTGAAGTGCACCAGTCACTCCTGCAGCAAAGCACCCCACAACATGATGCTGCCACCCCCGTGCTTCACGGTTGAGATTGTGTTCTTCGGCTTGCAAGCCTCACCCTTTTTCCTCCAAGCATAACAATGGTCATTATGGCCAAACAGTTCTATTTTTGTTTCATCAGACCAGAGGATATTTCTGCAAAAAGTACCTCTTTGTCCCCATGTGCAGTTGCAAACCGTAGTCTGTCTTTTTTATGGCGGTTTTGGAGCAGTGGCTTCTTCCTTGCTGAACGGCCTTTCAGATTATGTCGATATAGGACTCGTTTTATAGATACGGATATAGATACTTTTATACCTGTTTCCTCCAACATCTTCTCAAGATCCTTTGCTGCTGTTCTTGGATTGATTTGCACTTTTTGCACCTTCCCGAGCAGTATGACGCCTGCGTGGTCCCATGGTGTTTATACTTGCATACTATTGTTTGTACAGATGAACGTGGTAATTTCAGGTGTTTGGAAATTGCTCCCAAGGATGAACCAGACTTGTTTAGGTCTACAATTTTTTTCTGAGGTCTTGGCTGATATATTTTGATTTTTCCATGCTGTCAAGCAAAGAGGCAGTGAGTTTGAAGGTAGGCCTTGAAATACATCCACAGGTACACCTCCAAAAGCTTCTGAAGCCATGACATCATTTTCTGGAATTTTTCAAGCTGTTTAAAGGCACAGTCAACTTAGTGTATGTAAACTTCTCATCCACTGGAATTGTGATACAGTGAATTATAAATTAAATAATCTGTCTGTAAACAATTGTTGGAAAAATTACTTGTCATGCACAAAGTAGATGTCCTAACTGACATGACAAAACTATAGTTTGTTAACAAGAAATTTGTGGAGTGTTTGAAGAACAAGTTTTAATGACTCCAACCTAAGTGTATGTAAACTTTTGACTTCAACTGTTGATGAATGTGATTGAAAGAACCAGAATTTTCATCCGTATATTTGACAGTTTTAATTTGTCGGCTTTATGTATTTTTACTTAGTTGACAACGGAAGTTATGGGCCAACGGCTGCATTGGCCATCTCTGGGCTGCATTGGCCATCTCTGGGCTGCATTGGCCATCTCTGGGCTGCATTGGCCATCTCTGGGCTGCATTGGCCATCTCTGGGCTGCAATGGCCATCTCTGGGCTGCATTGGCCATCTATGGGCTGCATTGGCCATCTATGGGCTGCATTGGCCATCTATGGGCTGCATTGGCCATCTCTGGGCTGCATTGGCCATCTCTGGGCTGCATTGGCCATCTATGGGCTGCATTGGCCATCTCTGGGCTGCATTGGCCATCTATGGGCTGCATTGGCCATCTATGGGTTGCAATGGCCATCTCTGGGCTGCATTGGCCATCTCTGGGCTGCATTGGCCATCTCTGGGTTGCATTGGCCATCTCTGGGCTGCATTGGCCATCTCTGGGCTGCATTGGCCATCTCTGGGCTGCATTGGCCATCTATGGGTTGCAATGGCCATCTCTGGGCTGCATTGGCCATCTCTGGGCTGCATTGGCCATCTCTGGGCTGCATTGGCCATCTCTGGGCTGCATTGGCCATCTCTGGGCTGCATTGGCCATCTCTGGGCTGCATTGGCCATCTCTGGGCTGCATTGGCCATCTATGGGCTGCATTGGCCATCTATGGGCTGCATTGGCCATCTCTGGGCTGCATTGGCCATCTCTGGGCTGCATTGGCCATCTATGGGTTGCAATGGCCATCTATGGGTTGCAATGGCCATCTATGGGCTGCATTGGCCATCTCTGGGCTGCATTGGCCATCTATGGGTTGCAATGGCCATCTATGGGTTGCAATGGCCATCTTTGGGCTGCATTGGCCATCTCTGGGCTGCATTGGCCATCTCTGGGCTGCATTGGCCATCTCTGGGCTGCATTGGCCATCTATGGGTTGCAATGGCCATCTATGGGTTGCAATGGCCATCTTTGGGCTGCATTGGCCATCTCTGGGCTGCATTGGCCATCTCTGGGCTGCATTGGCCATCTCTGGGCTGCATGGCCATCTCTGGGCTGCATGGCCATCTCTGGGCTGCATTGGCCATCTCTGGGCTGCATGGCCATCTCTGGGCTGCACGGCCATCTCTGGGCTGCACGGCCATCTCTGGGCTGCACGGCCATCTCTGGGCTGCACGGCCATCTCTGGGCTGCATGGCCATCTCTGAGTTCCATGCGCTCAATTAGGCTATTTAGCCGCCAATGATCAAGGTGTAGCCTCACAATGTGTCCGTCCATAAGGCAGAGGCTGGTGCTCTCGCATTAGTAAAATGTTTTACTTTTAGAGTTTATTCATTTGAATTAATATTTTTATAATTAACCACGTGACAATGATTTTGAGAAATTAAAACATTATTATTGAAATGAAACTATTCCACGAAAATGCACATATGAAAATCATACATTTCTTTGATATGGCGTAGATGTGAGGGGGTCAGGGGTTAGGGTTACCTTGTAGCATGCTGCGGTAGGCAGCCTCTGATATAGCGTAGATGTGAGGGGGCATCTCATGGCGTTTCTTCCCTCGGTACATCTCCACTATAGACTCTGTGTAGATGGGCAGATTCTTATAGGGGTTGATCACCACACAGAACAGGCCCGAGTATGTCTGCAAACACACACACACACCCAGGATAGATATACACAAAGTTCAATGATAGCTAAAATACCATGCTTAATCTCAATGACCCATGCCCTCCCAATGCCTAGACCCAGCCATTAAGACAGGCAATGTCATATCACACACACACCTAATCTGAGTCATATAACAGCAACATTAGGAGAGGGAGGGTCAATCCCGCCCAA
The DNA here is from genome assembly GCF_023373465.1 of Oncorhynchus keta. NCBI lineage: Eukaryota > Metazoa > Chordata > Actinopteri > Salmoniformes > Salmonidae > Oncorhynchus > Oncorhynchus keta. The sequence continues at coordinate 77,837,433 of NC_068454.1, forward strand.
CATTCTCCCCCCATTAACCTACAGTATGAGTAGGACCCATTAACCTACAGTATAAGATGGACACATTAACCTACAGTATAAGATGGACCCATTAACCTACAGTATGAGTAGGACACATTAACCTACAGTATGAGTAGGACACATTAACCTACAGTATGAGTAGGACCCATTAACCTACAGTATGAGTTGGACCCATTAACATACAGTATGAGTAGGACCCATTAACCTACAGTATGAGCAGACACATTAACCTAGAGTATGAGTAGGACCCATTAACCTACAGTATGAGCAGACACATTAACCTACAGTATGAGTAGGACACATTAACCTACAGTATGAGTACGACCCCCATTAACCTACAGTATGAGTAGGACACATTAACCTACAGTATGAGCAGACACATTAACCTAGAGTATGAGTAGGACACATTAACCTTCAGTATGAGTAGGACACATTAACCTACAGTATGAGTAGGACACATTAACCTACAGTATGAGTAGGACACATTAACCTACAGTATGATTAAGACACATTAACCTACAGTATGAGTACGACCCCCATTAACCTACAGTATGAGTAGGACCCATTAACCTACAGTATGAGTAGGACCCATTAACCTACAGTATGAGCAGACACATTAACCTACAGTATGAGTAGGACCCATTAACCTACAGTATGATTAAGACACATTAACCTAGAGTATGAGTAGGACCCATAACCTACAGTATGAGTACGACACATTAACCTACAGTATGAGTACGACCCATTAACCTACAGTATGAGTAAGATATAATAATAATATAATAATATATGCCATTTAGCAGACGCTTTTATCCAAAGCGACTTACAGTCATGTGTGCATACATTCTAAGTATGGGTGGTCCCGGAATCAGAACCCACTACCCTGGCGTTACAAACGCCATGCTCTACCAACTGAGCTACAGTAAGACACATTAACCTAGAGTATGAGTAGGACCCATTAACCTACAGTATGAGTAGGACACATTAACCTACAGTATGAGTAGGACACATTAACCTACAGTATGATTAAGACACATTAACCTACAGTATGAGTATGACCCATTAACCTACAGTATGAGTAAGACACATTAACCTACAGTATGAGTAGGACCCATTAACCTACAGTATGAGTAGGACACATTAACCTACAGTATGAGTAGGACACATTAACCTACAGTATGAGTAGGACACATTAACCTACAGTATGAGTAGGACCCATTAACCTACAGTATGAGTAGGACCCATTAACCTACAGTATGAGTAGGACCCATTAACCTACAGTATGATGAAGACACATTAACCTAGAGTATGAGTAGGACCCATAACCTACAGTATGAGTACGACACATTAACCTACAGTATGAGTACGACCCATTAACCTACAGTATGAGTAAGACACATTAACCTAGAGTATGAGTAGGACCCATTAACCTACAGTATGAGTAGGACACATTAACCTACAGTATGAGTAGGACACATTAACCTACAGTATGATTAAGACACATTAACCTACAGTATGAGTATGACCCATTAACCTACAGTATGAGTAAGACACATTAACCTACAGTATGAGTAGGACCCATTAACCTACAGTATGAGTAGGATACATTAATCTACAGTATGAGTAGGACCCATTAACCTACAGTATGAGTAGGACACATTAACCTACAGTATGAGTAGGACACATTAACCTACAGTATGAGTAGGACACATTAACCTACAGTATGAGTAGCACCCATTAACCTACAGTATGAGTAGGACACATTAACCTACAGTATGAGTAGGACCCATTAACCTACAGTATGAGTTGGACCCATTAACCTACAGTATGAGTAGGACCCATTAACCTACAGTATGAGCAGACACATTAACCTAGAGTATGAGTAGGACCCATTAACCTACAGTATGAGCAGACACATTAACCTACAGTATGAGTCGGACACATTAACCTACAGTATGAGTACGACCCCCATTAACCTACAGTATGAGTAGGACACATTAACCTACAGTATGAGTACGACCCCCATTAACCTACAGTATGAGTAGGACCCATTAACCTACAGTATGAGTAGGACCCATTAACCTACAGTATGAGCAGACACATTAACCTACAGTATGAGTAGGACCCATTAACCTACAGTATGATTAAGACACATTAACCTAGAGTATGAGTAGGACCCATTAACCTACAGTATGAGTAGGACACATTAACCTACAGTATGAGTAGGACACATTAACTTACAGTATGAGTAGGACCCATTAACCTACAGTATGAGCAGACACATTAACCTACAGTATGAGTAGGACCCATTAACCTACAGTATGAGTAGGACACATTAACCTACAGTATGAGTAGGACACATTAACCTACAGTATGAGTAGCACCCATTAACCTACAGTATGAGTAGGACCCATAACCTACAGTATGAGTAGGACACATTAACCTACAGTATGAGTACGACCCCCATTAACCTACAGTATGAGTAGGACCCATTAACCTACAGTATGAGTAGGACCCATTAACCTACAGTATGAGTAGGACCCATAACCTACAGTATGAGTACGACACATTCACCTACAGTATGAGTACGACCCATTAACCTACAGTATGAGTAGGACACATTAACCTACAGTATGAGTAGGACACATTAACCTACAGTATGATTAAGACACATTAACCTACAGTATGAGTAGGACCCATTAACCTACAGTATGAGTAGGATACATTAATCTACAGTATGAGTAGGACCCATTAACCTACAGTATGAGTAGGACCCATTAACCTACAGTATGAGTAGGACACATTAACCTACAGTATGAGTAGGACACATTAACCTTCAGTATGAGTAGGACACATTAACCTACAGTATGAGTAGGACACATTAACCTACAGTATGAGTAGGACACATTAACCTACAGTATGATTAAGACACATTAACCTACAGTATGATTAAGACACATTAACCTACAGTATGAGTAGGACCCATTAACCTACAGTATGAGTAGGACCCATTAACCTACAGTATGAGTAGGACACATTAACCTACAGTATGATTAAGACACATTAACCTACAGTATGAGTAGGACCCATTAACCTACAGTATGAGTAGGACCCATTAACCTACAGTATGAGTAGGACACATTAACCTACAGTATGATTAAGACACATTAACCTACAGTATGAGTAGGACCCATTAACCTACAGTATGAGTAGGACCCATTAACCTACAGTATGAGTAGGATACATTAATCTACAGTATGAGTAGGACCCATTAACCTACAGTATGATTAAGACACATTAACCTACAGTATGAGTAGGACCCATTAACCTACAGTATGAGTAGGACCCATTAACCTACAGTATGAGTAGGACTCATTAACCTACAGTATGAGTAGGACTCATTAACCTACAGTATGAGTAGGACCCATTAACCTACAGTATGAGTAGGACACATTAACCTACAGTATGATTAAGACACATTAACCTACAGTATGAGTAGGACCCATTAACCTACAGTATGAGTAGGACCCATTAACCTACAGTATGAGTAGGACCCATTAACCTACAGTATGAGCAGACACATTAACCTAGAGTATGAGTAGGACCCATTAACCTACAGTATGAGTAGGACCCATTAACCTACAGTATGAGTAGGACACATTAACCTACAGTATGAGTAGGACCCATTAACCTACAGTATGAGTAGGACCCATTAACCTAGAGTATGAGTAGGACCCATTAACCTAGAGTATGAGTAGGACACATTAACCTACAGTATGAGTAGGACACATTAACCTACAGTATGAGTAGGACCCATTAACCTACAGTATGAGTAGGACACATTAACCTACAGTATGAGTAGGACACATTAACCTACAGTGTGAGTAGGTGTAACAGTGTAACGGTACTGATAACACGATGACTCTGTGGATTCTGACTGGTCACCCCTAACCATCCACCTCCTCTCACAACCTTCCCTGATAATCCACACATACAGTATGTGTGTGTGTGTGTGTGTGTGTGTGTGTGTGTGTGTGTGTGTGTGTGTGTGTGTGTGTGTGTGTGTGTGTGTGTGTGTGTGTGTGTGTGTGTGTGTGTGTGTGTGTGTGTGTGTGTGTGTGTGTGTGTGTGTGTGTCTGTGTGTGGTGGACTGAAATATGAGGAGCAGTATATTATTGCCTTGTCCACCAAAATCCCCCATTTTCTCTCTATCTCTAAAGCAGATAAGATAAACATAAACAGCCTTCAAATTCCTCAACATAGATATACAATAGAAAGTGTCCTTCACTCTGTCACATTCTAACTATTTCTGACACATTCTTCATATCAAAGATCCGCAACGCTTATTTTTCTTTCTTCTTATCTATCTTCCCTTCTATCCATTTCTCTTCCTCTTTCTATCTCTCTCATCCTTCCCTTCACTGGTTCATAGTCACGAAACAGGAGATGCAGCTCTCCTTTCTCCCCCGTCCTTCTCTCTCTTATATAAACGAGTGTGATGTAACACAACCCCTCCTCTTATATCTGTTACACTGATGTCACAGTTCTCTCTACAGAGTAACCCCCCATACACACACAGTCTTGTACAACTAACCTCGTGGGGACACACAATTCAGTCCCATTCAAAATCCAATTTTCCATAACCCCTAACCCATAAACTAACCCTAGCTCCTAACCCTTACCCATAAACTAACCCTAGCTCCTAACCCTAACCCATAAACTAACCCTAGCTCCTAAGCCTAACCCATAAACTAACCCTAGCTACTAAACCTTACCCATAAACTAACCCTAGCTTCTAACCCTTACACTAAAATTAACCCTAGCTCCTAACCCTAACCCATAAACTAACCCTTACCCATAAACTAACCCTAACTCCTAACCCTTGCCCATAAACTAACCCTAGCTCCTAACCCTAACCCATAAACTAACCATAACTCCTAACCCTTACCCATAAACTACCCCTAACTCATAAACTAACCCTAACTCCTAACCCTTACCCATAAACTAACCCTAGCTCCTAACCCTTACCCATAAACTAACCCTAACTCCTAACCCTTACCCATAAACTAACCCTAGCTCCTAACCCTAACCCATAAACTAACCCTAACTCCCACCCCTTACCCATAAACTAACCCTAGCTCCTAACCCTTACCCATAAACTAACACTAGCTCCTAACCCTTACCCAATAACTAACCCTATCTCCCAACCCTTACCCATAAACTAACCCTAACCCATAAACTAACCCTAGCTCCTAACCCTAACCCATAAACTAACCCTAACTCCTAACCCTTACCCATAAACTAACCCTAACCCATACACTAACCCTAGCTCCTAACCCTTACCCATAAACTAACCCTAACCCATAAAATAACCCTAGCTCCTAACCCTAACCCATAAACGAACCCTAACTCCTCACCCTAACCCATAAACTAACCCTAGCTCCTAACCCTTACCCATAAACTAACCCTAACTCCTAACCGTTACCCATAAACTAACCCTTGCTCCTAACCCTTACCCATAAACTAACCCTAGCTCCTAACCCTAACCCATAAACGAACCCTAACTCCTCACCCTAACCCATAAACTAACCCTAGCTCCTAACCCTTACCCATAAACTAACCCTAACTCCTAACCGTTACCCATAAACTAACCCTTACCCATAAACTAACCCTAACCCATAAACTAACCCTAGCTCCTAACCCTTACCCATAAACTAACCCTAGCTCCTAACCCTTACCCATAAACTAACCCTAACTCCTAACCCTTACCCATAAACTAACCCTAGCTCCTAACCCTTGCCCATAAACTAACCCTAGCTCCTAACCCTAACCCATAAACTAACCATAACTCCTAACCCTTACCCATAAACTAACCCTAGCTCCTAACCCTAACCCATAAACTAACCATAACTCCTAACCCTTACCCATAAACTAACCCATACCCATAAACTAACCCTAACTCCTAACCTTTACCCATAAACTAACCCTAGCTCCTAACCCTAACCCATAAACTAACCATAACTCCTAACCCTTACCCATAAACTAACCCTAACCCATAAACAAACCCTTACCCATAAACTAACCCTAGCTCCTAACCCTAACCCATAAACTAACCATAACTCCTAACCCTTACCCATAAACTAACCCTAACCCATAAACAAACCCTTACCCATAAACTAACCCTAGCTCCTAACCCTAACCCATAAACTAACCATAACTCCTAACCCTTACCCATAAACTAACCCTAACCCATAAACTAACCCTTACCCATAAACTAACCCTAACCCATAAACTAACCCTAGCTCCTAACCCTTACCCATAAACTAACCATAACTCCTAACCCTTACCCATAAACTAACCATAACTCCTAACCCTTACCCATAAACTAACCCTAGCTCCTAACCCTTACCCATTTTTTTTCTCACCTTTATTTAACCAGGTAGGCTAGTTGAGAACAAGTTCTCATTTGCAACTGCGACCTGGCCAAGATAAAGCATAGCAGTGTGAACAGACAACACAGAGTTACACAAGGAGTAAACAATTAACCCATAAACTAACCCTAACTCCTAACACTAAACCTAATTCTAACCTTAACACTATTTCTAACCTTAACCCTGAACCCCCGAGAAATAGCAATTGACCTTGTGGGGACTAACAAAATGTCCCCAGTTGGTAAAATGTTTGTTTGTTTACTATTGTTGTGGGGACTTCTGTTCTCTCTCTATCACACACACACACACACGCGTGCGCGCGAGTGTGTGAGTGTGTGAGTGTGAGTGTGAGTGTGAGTGTGTGTGAGTGTGTGTGTGTGTGTGTGTGTGTGTGTGTGTGTGTGTGTGTGTGTGTGTGTGTGTGTGTGTGTGTGTGTGTGTGTGTGTGTGTGTGTGTGTGTGTGTGATAGAGAGAGAGAGAGAAAGAGAAAGAACAGTGTGACATGTTTATCTTGTGCTTATACAGTTGTAGTCGGAAGTTGACATACACCTTAGCCAAATACATTTAAACTCAGTTTTTCACAATTCCTGACATTTAATCCTAGTAAACATTCCCTGTCTTCGGCCAGTTAGGATCACCACTTTATTTTAAGAATGTGAAATGTCAGAATAATAGTAGAGAGAATCATTTATTTCAGCTTTTATTTCTTTCATCACATTTCCAGTTGGTCAGAAGTTTACATACACTCAATTCGTTTTTGGTAGCATTGCCTTTAAAGTGTTTAACTTGGGTCAAACGTTTCGGGTTGCATTCCACAAGCTTCCCACAATAAGTTGCATGAATTTTGGTCCATTCCTCCTGACAGAGCTGGTGTAACGGAGTCAGGTTTCTAGACCTCCTTGCTCGCACACGCTTTTTCAGTAATGCCAACAAATGTTCTATAGGATTTAGGTCAGAGCTTTGGGATGGCCACTCCAATACCTTGACTTTGTTGTCCTTAAGCCATTTTGCCACAACTTTGGAAGTATGCTTGGGGTCATTGTCCATTTGGAAGACCCATTTGCGACTAAGCTTTAACTTTCCCTTCCTCATGATGCAATCTATTTTGTGAAGTGCACCAGTCCCTCCTGCAGCAAAGCACACCCACAACATGATGCTGCCACTCCCGTGCTTCTCGGTTGGGATGGTGTTCTTTGGCTTGCAAGCATCCCCCTTTTTCCTCCAAACATAACGATGGTCATTATGGCCAAATAGTTCTATTTTTGTTTCATCAGACCAGAGGACATTTCTCCAAAAAGTACCATCTTTGTCCCCATGTGCAGTTGCAAACCGTAGTCTTTTATGGCAGTTTTGGAGCAGTGGCTTCTTTCCTGAGCGATCAGGTTATGTCGATATAGGACTGGTTTTACTGTGGATATAGATAACTTTGTACTTGTTTCCTCCATCATCTTCACAAGGTCCTTTGCTGTTGTTCTGGGATTGATTTGCACTTTCTGCACCAAAGTACGTTCATCTCTAGGAGACAGAATACGTCTCCTTCTTGAGCGGTATGACGGTTGCGAGGACCCATGGTGTTTATACTTGCAAACTATTGTTTGTACAGATGAACGTGGTACCTTCAGGCGTTGGAAATTGCTCCCAAGGATGAACCAGACTTGTGGAGGTCTACAATTTTTTTCTGCGATCTTGGCTGATTTCTTTTGACTTTCCTGACTTTCATGCATGAAGTAGATGTCCTAACCGACTTGCCAAAACTATAGTTTGTTAACAAGTAATGCGTGGAGTGGTTTACAAACAAGTTTTAATGACTCCAACCTTAGTGGATGTAAACTTCCGACTTCAACTGTATATACTGTACATACACACATCTGTTTTGACTTTCACTTCTCCCTTGTATGCTGTGCAAGTTTGAGTCTATGTATTATTGTGTCCTGTGTGTGTGTGTGTGTGTGTGTGTGTGTGTGTGTGTGTGTGTGTGTGTGTGTGTGTGTGTGTGTGTGTGTGTGTGTGTGTGTGTGTGTGTGTGTGTGTGTGTGTGTGTGTGTGTAATGTACACTGACGTATATCAAGCCAGAGTAGTATCTCTCTCTGAGGTTGTGTAGGACGGAGGCTTCGTTGAGACAGGTGAGGTCAGCCATGTCCTCCACCTTACTGAACCTGGGAGGATTCATCCTCTGGACCTCCTCCCTGGACAGGGTCAGCTTCCTCTGGCTGTCTGTTAGCTCCACCTCCACCTCATCCCCTCGCTCCTCACGGATACTAGCAGACTGGAGGGTTGGTGTGGGGGGAGTGAGAGCGAGCGAGAGCGGGGAGAAGGGGGAGGAGATAGGGAGATGGTAGGGGAGAGATAGAGGCGGGGGAGAGAAGGAGGCAGGGAAGAGAGAGAGAGAGGTAGGGAAGAAAGAGAGAGCGGTGGGGAAGAGAGAGAGAGGGTAGGGGGAGAGATAGAGGCAGCGGGAGAGAGAGGCATGAAAGAGAGAGAGAGGTGGGGGGAAGAGAGAGAGAGAGAGAGAGAGAGGGAGGCAGGGAAGAGAAAGAGAGAGAGAGGTAGGGAAGCGAGAGAGAGAGAGAGGTGGGGAAGAGAGAGAGAGAGAGGGGGTTTGGGAAGGGACAGAGAGGTTAGTTAGATACTGATCCAGGAAACATCAACTAACAGCACAAGACATGACAAGCCATAACACATGGTACACATGCATAATAATAACACATGATAATAACACATGGTACACATGCATAATAATAACACATGATAATAACACATGGTAATAACACATCACAATAACGCATGATAATAACACATGATAATAACACATCACAATAACGCATGATAATAACACATGATAGTAACACATCACAATAACGCATGATAATAAGACATGGTACAAATGCATGATAATAAGACATGGTACAAATGCATGATAATAAGACATGGTACAAATGCATGATAATAAGACATGGTACAAATGCATGATAATAAGACATGGTACAAATGCATGATAATAACACATGGTAATAACGCATGATAATAAAACATGGTAATAATGCATGATAATAATACATGATAATAACACATGGTGCAAACGCATGATAATAACACATGATAATAACACATGGTGCAAACGCATGATAATAACACATGATAATAACACATGATAATAACACATGGTGCAAACGCATGATAATAACACATGATAATAACACATGGTAATAACACATGGTGCAAACGCATGATAATAACACATGATAATAACACATGGTGCAAACGCATGATAATAACACATGATAATAACACATGGTGCAAACGCATGATAATAACACATGATAATAACACATGATAATAAGACATCACAATAACGCATGATAATAACATGATAATAACATGATAATAACACATGATAATAACACATGATAATAACACATGGTACAAACGCATGATAATAACACATGACAATAACGCATGATAATAACACATGGTGCAAACGCATGATAATAACATATGGTAATAACACATGATAATAACACATGGTACAAATGCATGATAATACCACATGGTAATAACACATGATAATAACACATGGTAATAACGCATGATAATAACGCATGATAATAACACATGGTACCAGAGCATGATAATATCACATGGTAATAACACATGATAATAACACATTGTACTAACACATGATAATAAAACATGGTGATAATGCATGATAATAACACATGATAATAACGCTTGACAATAACACATGGTAATAACGCATGATAATAACGGTTGATAATAACACATGGTAAAAACACATCACAATAACGCATGATAATAACACATGATGCAAATGCATGATAAGAAGACATGGTACAAATTCATGATAATAACACATCACAATAACGCATGATAATAACACATGGTACAAACACATAATAATAACGCATGATAATAACACATGATAATAACACATCACAATAACGCATGATAATAACACATGGTTCAAACGCATGATAATAACACATGATAATAACACATCACAATAACGCATGATAATAACACATGGTACAAACACATAATAATAACGCATGATAATAACACATGATAATAACACATCACAATAACGCATGATAATAACACATGGTGCAAACGCATGATAATAACACATGATAATAACACATGATAATAACACATGATAATAACACATGATAATAACACATGATAATAACACATGGTACAAACACATAATAATAACGCATGATAATAACACATGATAATAACACATCACAATAACGCATGATAATAACACATGGTTCAAACGCATGATAATAACACATGATAATAACACATCACAATAACGCATGATAATAACATATGGTAATAACACATGATAATAACACATGGTACAAATGCATGATAATATCACATGGTAATAACACATGATAATAACACATGATAATAACGCTTGATACAAACACATGATAATAACACATGGTGATAATGCATGATAATAACACATGATAATAATGCATGATAATAACACATGATAATAACACATGATAATAACACATGGTAATAATGCATTTTATTACGCATGATAGTAACACATGGTAATAACGCATGATAATAACACATGATAATAACACATGATAATAACGCATGATAATAACACATGGTAATAATGCATGATAATTCAACATTTAAAGGCACTCACACATCTGAGTAATCTTTTTTTGCAGGTGCATGGCAACAGTTAAACAAGATGAAGGAAAAAGGACACCACACACTGTTCTTGATAGTATCACTGATCTTTAATAAGCTTATGTATCAGCCTCACGGCCTTCGTCGGAGCTTTGGTGAGTTTCTTAAAATTAGCACCCTTATGTAGACCTATACCCACCCACATCTGTTCCACGCATGGAAAGGGGTTGGAGGCGAAGGAAAAACAAATAAGTGCTACCAAATATAACAATATGCATTTCATAAATATTTGAATAAAGTGTTTAAATAAGACGTATTAAACACGTCTGTAAAACCACAATGAGGACATAGCAAGTTTTCATTAGTCATTGGGTACATTGTACAAAAAACACCAGAGTAATCTGAAATAGAGACATAATTCATGTTCAAATTCACAACATAACATACATAGGCATTTCATCATTAAGTCCTTTAGGAAATCATGTCTGGAGGGTGAAAATCCCAAAACATTCTCTTTTACTCAAAGTATTATTGATATCACTGCTCTGTTCTGCTCTGCTCTGTTCTGCTCTGTTCTCCTCTGCTCTGTTCTCCTCTGCTCTGTTCTCCTCTGTTCTGCTCTGTTCTGTTCTGCTCTGTTCTGTTCTCCTCTGTTCTCCTCTGTTCTGCTCTGCTCTGTTCTGTTCTCCTCTGTTCTCCTCTGCTCTGTTCTCTCTGTTCTGCTCTGCTCTGTTCTGCTCTGTTCTCCTCTGCTCTGTTCTCCTCTGCTCTGTTCTCCTCTGTTCTGCTCTGTTCTGTTCTGCTCTGTTCTGTTCTCCTCTGTTCTCCTCTGTTCTGCTCTGCTCTGTTCTGTTCTCCTCTGTTCTCCTCTGTTCTCCTCTGTTCTGCTCTGTTCTGCTCTGCTCTGTTCTGCTCTGTTCTCCTCTGCTCTGTTCTCCTCTGCTCTGTTCTCCTCTGTTCTGCTCTGCTCTGTTCTGCTCTGTTCTGCTCTGCTCTGTTCTGTTCTCCTCTGTTCTCCTCTGTTCTGCTCTGCTCTGTTCTGTTATCCTCTGCTCTTCTGTTCTGCTCTGTTCTGCTCTGTTCTGCTCTGCTCTGTTCTCCTCTGTTCTGCTCTGCTCTGTTCTCCTCTGTTCTCCTCTTCTCCTCTGTTCTGCTCTGTTCTGCTCTGTTCTGCTCTGTTCTGTTCTCCTCTGTTCTCTCTGCTCTGTTCTGCTCTGTTCTGCTCTGCTCTCTGTTCTCCTCTGTTCTCCTCTGTTCTGCTCTGCTCTGTTCTGCTCTGTTCTGCTCTGTTCTCCTCTGTTCTGCTCTGTTCTTCTGCTCTGTTCTCCTCTGCTCTGTTCTCCTCTGTTTTGTTCTGCTCTGCTCTGTTCTGCTCTCCTCTGTTCTGCTCTGTTCTCCTCTGCTCTGTTCTCCTCTGCTCTGTTCTCCTCTGTTCTGCTCTGCTCTGTTCTGCTCTGTTCTGCTCTGCTCTGTTCTGCTCTCCTCTGTTCTGCTCTGCTCTCCTCTATTCTGCTCTGCTCTGTTCTTCTCTGTTCTGCTCTGTTCTGTTCTCCTCTGTTCTCCTCTGTTCTGCTCTGTTCTTCTCTGTTCTATTCTGCTCTGTTCTGTTCTGTTCTGCTCTGTTCTGCTCTGTTCTGCTCTGCTGTGTTCTGCTCTATTCTGTTCTGCTCTGCTGTGTTCTGCTCTGCTGTGTTCTGCTGTGTTCTGCTCTGTTCTGCTCTGCTGTGTTCTGCTCTATTCTGCTCTGCTGTGTTCTGCTCTGTTCTGCTCTGCTCTGTTCTGCTCTGCTGTGTTCTGCTCTATTCTGCTCTGTTCTGCTCGGTTCACCATTTACTTCTGCCTGGCACACACACCCACATTCTCAGAATACGACTAACCACACACTTAAAATATGAATGTAGAATGACGACTGTGTGTGTGACTATGTGTGTGACTGTGTGTGTGACTGTGTGTGTGTGTTACTGCGGCCTCTTCAACATTAGGAGGCTGAAGGAGTGTATTGTTCTATTCCTAGAGCTCCATATCAGAACAGCAGAGAAACAGAGAGAGATACCCTGTATAGACATACTATAGAGTAGAGCGCCCATTGGAACCCTGTCACATTGTCGAACACAAAGAGCCTTGGAACACAGTGGAAACTGGGACACAGCAGAACAGAGAAGACCATTCCACACCTGTCAAACAGGCACACGCCTGGAGCTAATTATTCACCTGTATGAGGACTATTCAGAGTGCTGCAGATAGAAATGCAACAAATAGATCATTACAATGATTATGACATGGTATGGAATCATCTCAATTGAATGCATGGTGTGCTTATCTGCTATGTAGTTGTCAATGTCGTGCTCAACTGCACAGGACTGATGGACCCAGGGAGGCCTGTGCTGTGCCCCATCGTAGGGCAAGAGGTGTGCAACTCCTTGGAGCACAGCAGTGCACACAGCAGTGCACACACAAAACACCTGCTTCAACTAACAATGCCCTATATTGACGACCATGATTAGTTGATTAGTTGAAAAACTCGCCCCTCCCCCTAACCTCACCACCGGCTGCCCTCCACCCTGACCACGCCCATTGGCCCCGCCCAGCCCAATCACCTCAAAACCGTGCTTCTCGGATGGAACCCAGACGAGCCTCTTTGCCGCCCAATCAGCTTGGCTGGAGGCGGAGAATACGTGGCCAGTGGGGGTAGAGGAAGTGGGCGAACCTGGCACCGCCCCTGTGGACAGGAAGCGGGTGACATCATTGGCAACACCGCCCCCTGACGGCCTGGACATGGTGCTGCTGGCAATGAGAGAGAGATAGAGAGAGAGAGAGAGAGAGAGAGAGAGAGAGAGAGAGAGAGAGAGAGAGAGAGAGAGAGAGAGAGAGAGAGAGAGAGAGAGAGAGAGAGAGAGAGAGAGAGAGAGAGATGGGGAATGGGAAGGAGAGAGACAAGAGACAAGAAAGACAGTGTTAGACATTTTCTCACTAAGTCACATGTCACGTGAGTGTGAGTGAGTGAGTGAGTGAGTGAGTGAGTGAGTGAGTGAGTGAGTGAGTGAGTGAGTGAGTGAGTGAGTGAGTGGACTGAATAGTAGATGAAAATCAGAGCAGTGTATTTCACTGATCATGCATGAGAGTGTGAGTGAGTGGAGGAGGACTGCCTAACTATCAGACATTGACAGTGATGTGATCCCTCTCAAGAGAGCAGTAGTAGACTAGAAAGTACACACACCAAACACACACACACACACATAATGCACACACACACAGAAAATGAGAGCAGTAGGACCACACAGCCCAGATACAGTCCCGATAGTCAGAGATGGCATAATTGAAAGACAGAGCAAATCAAGGAGACAGTCAGGGTGGAAGAGAGAGAGATGGATGGAGGGATGCAGGGGGAAGGGAGCAGAGGGATACATCAACTGACTCAGTAAAGTGACATGACAGTCAGAGCTTAGAGAGAGAGAGAGAGAGAGAGAGAGAGAGAGAGAGAGAGGGGGGGAGAGAGCGAGAGAGAGAGAGAGAAAGGGAGGAGAGAGAGAGAGAGAGAGAGAGAAAGGGAGAGAGAGAGAGAGAGAGAGAGAGAGAGAGAGAGAGAGAGAGAGAGAGAGAGAGAGAGAGAGAGAGAGAGAGAGAGGGGGAGAGAGAGAGCGAGAGAGAGAGAGAGAGAGAGAGAGAGAGAGAGAGAGAGGGAGAGTGAGAGAGAGAGAGCGAGAGAGAGAGAGAGAGAGAGAGAGAGAGAGAGAGAGAGAGAGAGAGAGAGAGAGAGAGAGAGAGAGAGAGAGAGAGAGAGAGAGAGAGAGAGAGAGAGAGAGAGAGAGAGAGAGAGAGAGAGAGAGAGAGAGGAGGGGAGGTCTACTCCACAGTTGGCAGATATTACTGTATTATCATAGCAACAGTACTAAGATTAGGTCACACAGAGACACAGAGGACCTTTTACAGTCCAGTCCACTCTGCTGGAGTCACGAGTCAACCACTTCTAGTAGTCAAACACTGTGGGACAAAGACAGCTCTATATCAACATGTACCTCCAATCCCTGGCTTTAACAATCAAATCCTCCATGATGGGTGTGATTGTAAGGGAAGTACTGTGTGTATTAGTAGCCATTGAGTAGTGAAGCTGAGTCTGCCATATAGGCCATTTCTCAGAAGTGTCTGAAAACTAGTATGGATTGATTTAGTGATTGGTCTGAGGGTGTCAATCATCTATAGACTGCTTGTTTATATCTTTATTGGCTCCTAAAGGACACTGATATTGTCTACCCCAATAAATGACAACTCATCATTTGGATTGAAGCAGAACCCCTCTGCATCCAGTACATAATGTGAGTCTGAGTGTCAACCCGACCCAAAACACAAGGTCTGTTGCTGTCTGTCATCACAGATAAGGTGTCTACTCTCTCCACCCAGACCGCCCTGATTCCTCCCGTGTCATTCTGTCTGTCCCTCTGTCTCCGGCCTGAGTAGGTCTACACCTGCACTGACACCTACTCCTGTCTGTCATCACAGATAAGGTGTCTACTCTCTCCACCCAGACCGCCCTGATTCCTCCTGTGTCTTTCTGTCTGTGTCTGTCCCTCGGTCTCTGGCCTGAGTAAGTCTACACCTGCACTGACACCTACTCCTGTCTGTCTGTCATCACAGATAAGGTGTCTACTCTTGAGGAATGTCCTCTACCCAGACCGCCCTGATTCCTCCCGTGTCATTCTGTCTGTCCCTCTGTCTCTGGCCTGAGTAAGTCTACACCTGCACTGACACCTACTCCTGTCTGTCTGTCATACTGTGTACACACAGCAGATTACTGTTGATGAGTCACTCCAAACAGAGAGACAGAGTGCAGCTTCCTTACTGATGAGAGAAGGAAGATGAAGGATGGCCAGAAATAGTCATCAGATATCCTGAGGCATTCCTTATCATCTGTTTATACATGTCTGTCTGTATTTATCTTATAACAAAAGCTTATAGCACATCTGAACAAGGCTGTCTTTGGGCGTCCATCACTGACTGACCAAGCACACTCCCCAATACACCACCACAGTGCAGTATTAAAGACAATACTTGCGGGGTTTGTGTGGAGGTCAATGCGGGGGTGCGGGAGGAATGTGTGTGAGTGGTGGTGGTGGTGGTGGGGGGGCATGGTAACGCCTTTTCTTTACGCTTCAATTTGAGGAAAAAAAGCCGAGTGTTGTGGCAGCGGTGACATTGTGACTCAACCACCGCCTGAAACTGTCGCTGGCAGACAGACACACTAGCAAGCTCCCCCGTCCAAAATATTAGTGCGTCCGCTAACCGGAGCCATACGAAAGATTCCCATTCTACTACCTGCAACACCATACCACCCGACAAAAGCCATGAAGCCATACGCCAACCACACCTCGAGCATGAGGTATGAATAATGATTAGAGGATTCGTTATAGCATATAGCCTAATGATAGACTCAATGGACCACATTAAAGAGAGCGCATGGAATGTAGCCTTACAGTTAGCTTTGGGGTGGTCAGTCACTAATGTGGGTTAAATAATAACCTAATAATAATATTAATAATAACAGGTTAATAATACGAATATCTTACGGATAAGAAGACATACTAGCGTTATAATAATATACTTATAATAAACCTTTCATTAATAAAGCAACATAATTACAACTGCTTGCATTCTCTTGTCTAACAGCTTACAATATTTTCGGTTTGCTATGTGATCGTTTTGTACCATTCGTGGGCCTGCATGCTAACCGGAGGGCCAGGCAGCACGCCGCTGGAAGGTCCCCTATTGGGTGTAATTTTCGGCGTTATTCCACCCGCATTTAGACTAACCTAGCTAGGTTAGCAAGTAGCCAACACCAATGAAATATGATGCGTCGCCGTGCAGGATATTAGACTATCTACGACTGAATTAGAGTTGGCTATTGGTAACTAAATATCTCACCTTCACAATGTTCTCCGAGACGTGGATAAGTCTAGGGCCCGAGGAGGAATGAAATAAGGCGGGTTCTCCGATTTTTCCTGACTTAAATGAGGTGAGAGGAGCGTACCGCAAATGCGGCTTTTATCATTACACCGCTCTCTCAGTCGAAGCCGCACACACACATTCTACTGATCATGAAACAGACAGACAGAAGGGTGAGGGCGAAGCGCCGGCTTCAGGGCAGCACAGTCACTTCCTGTCTATAAACGAATAAAAAAATAACTTAAATGTAAGTCCCGCTTTATAAATATAGTCTTCGAATGAAAATCTACAACTGCAGTGAATCCCCGCCCATTGAATGAGACGATCCTGTCCAGCCCCTTCACTGGCACAGATACAAGCGACAACAAATGGGATCTTGAGAGATCCCAATTGCCACAAATCCTAACCAATCAGACAAAATATCGGGCAGTCCCATCAGTCTGACGGACGTGTGGAATGCCCAATTGGAGTAAAGTAGCAGGTGCCCATGCAGTTTTCTCGCGGTGGGGTAGGGAGATTTGCACGCTCTTTGTTGATGACAGCATCCCTTGTCTGTCACTCGGAGTGGGACGTAATAGTCCCTAGACATTGATCTAAGGTCGGTTTTGGGTTGAATTAAATGGTTAATGCTAGGTTTGGAGAAAGTACTAAACTGATCTTAGACCTGTGCACAAGGACTGTCTATTGGAAAAGCCGGGCTACTAAAAGAGGTGACCGCTGCAGATTCCTACGAACAGTTACCGTCTCCGAGTCTTATTAAGAATCCTGTGTTGATGTCTGGCTGGCGACCGCAGCTACAGGATGCTATAGTACTGCTCAAAGTGTTTTGCCATTTAAAGACAAAACCGGTGCACCAGTCATTGCTCATCAATTATTGTGATTATATGGGACTAGGTATTCTTCTAAAAATAGATCATTTCTGTTGCATCATGAATTTGTTTTAATGTGTTTTTAGGTAATAAACATGTGATAACATATTCTATGTAGTTTACAAGCCTGCACACCTTGCACAGTAAAGACACAGTAATTAACTGTATTGTAATAGAGGCAATCTTTTACAGATATTCAGGCCTACATGGTGACCAACTACACCTTTCCATTCAGCAAAAAATAAATGAGACTTTTATTTGACAATGAGAGAATCTGAGACTCAAGTACAAAATAAACCAGAATTGACTCATATCAATCAATGTGTTTTATTTGCTCTATAGTGCCATTCTTTTTCACATGGAAGTGCTTTCTGCCACAAACAGTAGTGAAATGATTATTTTTTGTGATACAACAGAGAAGGATGGGAAACGTATACAGTGGTATCTGTAGAAAATAATAATAGAGCACAGCTAGTAACAACCCGATTCCACTAACGTACATCCCAACATAACTTAACCTGCAATATCACAATTTTATTCTGGAATCTAATAAAACAACCAACCAGGAAGTCATCAAGTAATCCATCTGGCTATGTTGTTGTTGTGTGGGATGCGTTAAAAAAAAGACTAACACAGAGGTCAGAGTCCCCCCCCCACAGGATGTGGAACAGACGGGACCGGCCATTCACCTATAAATAGAACTCGGTGGCCATGGAGACATCGAAAAATAGGAAAGACACGGAAGTTTAATAAATGTCAATAACACCAACTATAACCGATCAATATGGTTGTAAATCATATCATGGAATCTGCTTTAAAAGGTGAAATATCCATGTTTCCTATTCAAAAGGTCAGTGTGTGTGAAGTGCTTCTTTCTATATACAGTATGCAGTATACAGTATGTGACGTCTTAAAATGCCATTTCAATAGCCATTTGTGTACTTTTACTGTGCTTTGTATGTACGTATGTGATATTTGCCTTTGAGTTAATCCATAGTGTCAATTTACTTCTGTGCAAAGATGCAAGTACAAGTTTCAGAGTTGTCTGTCCTTGTAGTAGGTAGAACCATACAGCCCTGGTATATCATCTAGTGGTCAAGACAATTGGTCAACACTTTACATGAAGTTATATAATTTAGATTCATGATATATTGTGCATGGTATCTGCTGGTAAGGTGCATAACCCAATGATTTTGAATTGTAAAACTGCAAAAGGAAAGTGAATAGATTCTATTTGAAATAATGACTTAGTTATTATGTAATACCACTCATGGCAGTTTAACTTAATGTAAAGTGTGACTAAATATTGTGGTAGTAACGGCATAGAAGTTAGAACTCTTCATCTCTCAATAACATCAGTATCCATATTTCAGAAACCATCCCTTTCCGAAGAGTTACACGATTCAACAAAATAGACAGGCAATAAAAACATCTAATTTGAACATTGCAAATCTTGTGCTAGTTACAGAATAACACCATAGCCTTCTTTTTGAAGGCATCACCCAATGCATTCGTCTCCCACATAGTGTGAGACAGACACCAACCAAAGCAGAATCATAGAATTCAGGATTAGTCCTCCATTCTAATTCAGCTTAGGGTGCTCTGCCAAGGCCTGGACACTTCCAACAATGTCACCTTAAAGGTAAACTCAGCTAAATGACGTTGCCACGAGCAGCACTGCAGTTATTGAGATGAGTGAGATACAGGACTTCACTCTCACAGTCACACACACGGGTGAAAGTAGATGTCATTTCTTCCCGGGATGGGACCTCCTATGTTCACATGATCACACAATTCCATATAGAATCTCTATTCATTCATTACATATAGAATCTATTCATTCATTACATATAGAATCTATTCATTCATTACATATAGAATCTCTATTCATTCATTACATATAGAATCTATTCATTCATTACATATAGAATCTCTATTCATTCATTACATATAGAATCTATTCATTCATTACATATAGAATCTCTATTCATTCATTACATAAAGAATCTATTCATTCATTACATATAGAATCTCTATTCATTCATTACATATAGAATCTATTCATTCATTCCATATAGAATCTCTATTCATTCATTCCATATAGAATATATTCATTCATTACATATAGAATCTCTATTAATTCATTACATATATAATCTATTCATTAATTACATATATAATCTGTATTCATTCATTCCATATAGAATCTATTCATTCATTACATATAGAATCTCTATTCATTCATTACAGGGTAGCCTAGCGGGGCGGCAGGGTAGCCTAGTGCATTGGACTAGTAACTGAAAGGTTGCAAGTTCGAATCCCCGAGCTGACAAGGTACAAATCTGTCGTTCTGCCCCTGAACAGGCAGTTAACCCACTGTTCCTAGGCCGTCATTGAAAATAAGAATTTGTTCTTAACTGACTTGCCTAGTAAAATAAAGGTAAAATAAAATAAAATTACATATAGAATCTTCATTCATTACATATAGAATCCATATTCATTCATTACATATAGAATCCCTATTCATTCATTACATATAGAATCCCTATTCATTCATTCCATATAGAATCTGTATTCATTCATTCTCTATTCATTCATTACATATAGAATCCCTATTCATTCATTACATATGGAATCTCTATTCATTCATTACATATAGAATCTCTATTCTTTCATTAGGGTTCATTCATTACTAGTAACTGAAAGGTTAGAATCCCGAGCTGACAAGGTACAAATCTGTCGTTCTGCCCCTGAACAGGCAGTTCACTGTTCCTAGGCCGTCATTGAAAATAAGAATTTGTTCTTAACTGACTTGCCTAGTAAAATAAAGGTAAAATAAAATAAAATTACATATAGAATCTTCATTCATTACATATAGAATCTCTATTCATTCATTACATATAGAATCCCTATTCATTCATTACATATGGAATCTCTATTCATTCATTACATATAGAATCTCTATTCTTTCATTATATATAGAATCCTTATTCATTCATTACATATAGAATCTCTATTCATTCATTACATATAGAATCTCTATTCATTCATTAGGATCTCTGTGGGCCTCGTACTAAAGATTTGTTATTTAACTTTTAAAATGTATTACCTTCTACTGTGGCACAAACCACCAGTCATGTGTCAGTGCGCGTCTCAGTGTCAGCCATCCATCTCAGCCTTGGCAACATTTTGTTTTCATTATTGTGATAGGCTCATGTTTTACCGGTATGGAATACCCTCACTATTTATTTAAACAGCGGAGAAGTTGAGCCTCACACTTCAACGCTCTTAGTTGTTGTGGATATTGACCCACTATGCTGTTTACTTTCTGCATCTACGTCATATCGCTGAGTCTACCTTTAACATCCCTCCATTTCACCCTTCAAATTCTACCAAATATACAGTATTCAGCAAATTAACTAAATAAAGAAAATACTGAGGAAAATCATACAAATTTAAATGTTTGAGGAACACAGAATCTCAGGTGACAGAATCTCATATTCAAGACAGAGGTAAACATTAACATAAGATTGTCCCTTCAGCTGGGTTCTGTAGAATTTAAAAAATAACATAAGGTAACATTTTAATCAAAGTTCTGCTTACAAAGTACTTATAAACCTTTGTTTGTTAACCATAGTTAAACATATTAAACAATCAATCATAAGTTTAGAAGTAGACCTTCAAATAACATGTTACCAGACTATGCACTCATATGGTTTTGTGCTGACACTGCACCCAGTGTGTTCAGTGTGAGTTGTAACTGAACAGGAGCTGCAGGTACAGACTGAAGCCAATAGGGGTCAGTGTTGTATGTGTGGTCAGCTAGGTGCTGGAGTCAGTGGTGAATGTAGCGGTTGGTTGACGGGACGGGTCTGAGACAGACAGGTTCATAATGATTCTGAAAGATCGCTATGTCCAAATCAGCTAACACAGTCAGAATAGCAGCAGCCCATCTACCCCTTTCAATGACACTTCTCTCTCTCTTTCTATCCCTCTCTATCCTTTTCTGTCCTATCTGTCTGTCCTTTTCTCTCTGTTTGACAGTATACAGTATCTCTCTCTCCGTTTGTCTCTCGGCGTCTTTGTCGTGTCTTATGTTTCTCTTTCTACACCTCTCTCAACTTCAGTCTCTCAATGTTGTCCTTTTCCCTAAACCATGTACTTACCTTTCTCTACTTTGGTCTCTTTTCCTATGAAGCCTGTCTCTCTTTCTGCCTCTCTCTCCCTCTGTCTGTCCCTGACTTCCTGTGGATCCCAGGTCACTTCCTGTCCCCTCTGCCTGTCGCCTCCCTAGTTAGTGTGGGTGGGTTGTGAGAGGGAAGATCGGCGTGTCAGGGGGGAGGGGCAGCCGCCAGGGTTGCCCTCAGGGTCATTGTCAGGGGAGACGAGCTGCAGGGCTACTTCGTTCTCGTAGCAGAAGGAGGAGCGTGAGCCCTGGATGTACTTCTGCTCGGCCAACTCTTTAGCGCTGCAAGAGGGTGTGCTGGGAATCTCATAGGTCCGGTGGAAGAACGAGTAGTCCACCTGGATAAGAAAAACAGAGGGGTCACTCTGGATAAGAAAAAGAGAGGGGTCACTCTGGATAAGAAAAAGAGAGGGGTCACTCTGGATAAGAAAAAGAGAGGGGTCACTTTGGATAAGAGTGTCTGCTAAATGGCTAAAATGTAGAGAAAAGGGAAAATGTAACAACGAAGCCAGCGGAGCATAAACTCTTTCCTCTTCTGTTTCTATAGGACCTCTCCCCCTCTTACCTGGTAACAGTTCTTCCTCTCGAAGAGCACAGGTTCGAAGCGGTGACCCCAGAGGATCTCGGAGGCGAGGTAGGAGCTGCGACACTGTGTGGTCATGGCTGTGGCCTCCACCATACCCTCCAGAATGACCACCACCTCCAACTCCGTGTCACCCTCCAGAGTCCGACGGTCCATCTCGAAAAACGGTGACTCATCGTTGATCTCGTGGACGATGGTTACCGGGGAAACCAGGAAGATGCGGTCGGTTCCCGTGTCAAATCCCACGTTGACGTCCTCATTGTCCAGCGGGAGGAACTCTCCCTCTGGGGTCACCCTCGGCTGGGGGAGGGGGAAAGAACAGGGGTAGAGAAAGGGAAGGAAAGAGGGTATGAGGTTAGTGATTAAGTGTTTCGTTTTTACATTGTTTACAGGAACATACTGTATTGTTCAGTCCAAAGTCTTAAGTGTTATGTTCCACAGAAAGCTCTCGCCTGCCTATATTTCTTGGCTGCACCAGTCTGCAGCCAAACTCCACAGGCCTAGGTTTACTACACCAACTTTTTCAGGAGTCAATCCCCAGCCTCACCACTGAGAAACACAATTCTGCCATGATCCCCCAAAACTTATCAAAGCTGCCCCGTCTGAACTTTGACATGATCAAGGTTTTAAGAAGATCTAAATGTCCCTCTCTTCACCTCCCTGCTCTAGAGCTTTACAACCCACAGGACAATGAAATCAGTGGTAGGTAAGGGCCACATGAAACACAATAGATACAGACCGGCAGACAATATGTCAGAACACACACCACCTCACAAACTTTCACCAAAATTGCTAACAGATGGCCAGAAAAGAGTATTATCTATATACAGTACACACACACACACACACACACACACACACACACACACACACACACACACACACACACACACACACACACACACACACACACACACACACACACACACACACACACACACACACACACACACACACACACACTGGTTTTCAGTTAAAGAATCCTGGGGAAATTAATCCCTTGGTAAATCTTCTAAACCCCTGAGGGAGAATAAAACAAGCTCTCATTAAACACAGACATCAGAGTACAGTCCAGATGGGCTCACTGATATCACTCTCCCTCTCTACTTCTACCCATCACTTTCCATCTCCCCCTCTCTACTTCTCCCCATCACTTTCCATCTCTCTCTCTCTCTCTCTCTCTCTCTCTCTCTCTCTCTCTCTCTCTCTCTCTCTCTCTCTCTCTCTCTCTCTCTCTCTCTCTCTCTCTCTCTCTCTCTCCAGTGACTGATGTGTCCTGCCTCTTCTACTGTTTACAGCTCCTTCAGTATCTTTACAGTTACTGATGTGTCCTGCCTCTTCTACTGTTTACAGCCCCTTCAGTCTCTTTACAGTTACTGATGTGTCCTGCCTCTTCTACTGTTTACAGCCCCTTCAGTCTCTTTACAGTTACTGATGTGTCCTGCCTCTTCTACTGTTTACAGCTCCTTCAGTATCTTTACAGTTACTGATGTGTCCTGCCTCTTCTACTGTTTACAGCTCCTTCAGTATCTTTACAGTTACTGATGTGTCCTGCCTCTTCTACTGTTTACAGCTCCTTCAGTATCTTTACAGTTACTGATGTGTCCTGCCTCTTCTACTGTTTACAGCCCCTTCAGTATCTTTACAGTTACTGATGTGTCCTGCCTCTTCTACTGTTTACAGCCCCTTCAGTATCTTTACAGTTACTGATGTGTCCTGCCTCTTCTACTGTTTACAGCCCCTTCAGTATCTTTACAGTTACTGATGTGTCCTGCCTCTTCTACTGCTTACAGCTCCTTCAGTATCTCTCCAGTTACTGATGTGTCCTGCCTCTTCTACTGTTTACAGCCCCTTCAGTCTCTTTACAGTTACTGATGTGTCCTGCCTCTTCTACTGTTTACAGCCCCTTCAGTATCTTTACAGTTACTGATGTGTCCTGCCTCTTCTACTGTTTACAGCCCCTTCAGTCTCTTTACAGTTACTGATGTGTCCTGCCTCTTCTACTGTTTACAGCCCCTTAAGTCTCTTTACAGTTACTGATGTGTCCTGCCTCTTCTACTGTTTACAGCCCCTTCAGTCTCTTTACAGTTACTGATGTGTCCTGCCTCTTCTACTGTTTACAGCCCCTTCAGTATCTTTACAGTTACTGATGTGTCCTGCCTCTTCTACTGTTTACAGCTCCTTCAGTATCTTTACAGTTACTGATGTGTCCTGCCTCTTCTACTGTTTACAGCTCCTTCAGTATCTTTACAGTTACTGATGTGTCCTGCCTCTTCTACTGTTTACAGCTCCTTCAGTATCTTTACAGTTACTGATGTGTCCTGCCTCTTCTACTGTTTACAGCCCATTCAGTCTCTTTACAGTTACTGATGTGTCCTGCCTCTTCTACTGTTTACAGCCCCTTCAGTCTCTTTACAGTTACTGATGTGTCCTGCCTCTTCTACTGTTTACAGCCCCTTCAGTCTCTTTACAGTTACTGATGTGTCCTGCCTCTTCTACTGTTTACAGCCCCTTCAGTCTCTTTACAGTTACTGATGTGTCCTGCCTCTTCTACTGTTTACAGCCCCTTCAGTCTCTTTACAGTTACTGATGTGTCCTGCCTCTTCTACTGTTTACAGCCCCTTCAGTATCTTTACAGTTACTGATGTGTCCTGCCTCTTCTACTGTTTACAGCCCCTTCAGTCTCTTTACAGTTACTGATGTGTCCTGCCTTTTCTACTGTTTACAGCCCCTTAAGTCTCTTTACAGTTACTGATGTGTCCTGCCTCTTCTACTGTTTACAGCCCCTTCAGTCTCTTTACAGTTACTGATGTGTCCTGCCTCTTCTACTGTTTACTACAGCCCCTTCAGTCTCTTTACAGTTACTGATGTGTCCTGCCTCTTCTACTGTTTACAGCTCCTTCAGTATCTTTACAGTTACTGATGTGTCCTGCCTCTTCTACTGTTTACAGCCCCTTCAGTATCTTTACAGTTACTGATATGTCCTGCCTCTTCTACTGTTTACAGCCCCTTCAGTCTCTTTGCTCCCTTCTTTCATCCCTCAACCAATCTTCTTCTTCTCTCCTTTCTTACCTTCATTAGCTGTGCACGTACGTGTGCCTCTACCAGGTGGCTCTTGCGTAGGTTCCCCACCCTCCACATCATGCAGAGTTTCCCGTCTCTCAGCGCCACCACTGCCGTGTCAGAGAACAACAGCGTCTCGTTACGCTTCTTGGGCTTAGCGATCTTCGCCATGACCGCTCCGATGATGAAGGCGTCGATGATGCAGCCCACAATGCACTGCAAGACGACCGCCATCACCGCCAGGGGGCAGGCCTCGGTCACGCTGCGGAAGCCGTAACCAATGGATGTCTGCGTCTCCAGGGAGAACAGGAAGGCCGCCATAAAGCTGTTGACCTGAACGAAACACGTTTCCTCCACTTCCACCACCGCCCCTGCTCCGGACTCATCTCCTCCCCCGGAAGAGGCACCCGAGCTGGGGTTGAGGCGGATGGCGAAGTCCCCGTGCGCGGCGGCAATGAGCCAGAAGGCAAAGCCAAAGAGCAGCCAGGAGAGGAGGAAGGAGAGGCAGAAGATGACTAGCATCCAACGCCAGCGTATGTCCACGCAGGTGGTGAAGAGGTCGCTGAGGTAACGCTGGCCTCTCTCGCTCATGTTGACGAAAGTGACGTTGCAGCGCCCGTCCTTGCCCACAAAGCGGTGGCGGGGCCGGCGTCTAGAGCACCGGGGGGGCCGGCGGCTTGAGGAGGAAGGGGACGACAGTGTTGAATCTCGGTCCGAGGACGAACAGCCTTCTCCCCTTCTCCCCAGACTTCCGCCCCTCCCGCCCCTCAGTCCTGAGCGCCCTCCTCCTTTCATCGATCCTTCCCCTCCTCCTGCCTCCAGGGCTCCGCTGGGCCTCCGTGCATTGCTGCCATTGCCGTGCAGGGGGAGTGCTTTGCCATTTCGGTTGTGTGTGGGGGAGAGACTGGTGGGGCTCCCTGAGCCTCCCGTGCTCCCCCCCACCCTGGCCGTGTCAGCAACACTCAGAGCCAGCTTAATGACTTCCTCCTCGTCTACCAGCCCGTCAACCACCGCACTGAAACGTCGCTTAACACGCGCCGCTCCCATGGCGCTAAAAACAATGTCTTACGCTGATGAAGCTGTAGTCTCAACTCCTATGTGCTTTGTGAGTTTATGACCACCTAGGTATTTGATAAGAACCTGGTGTTCTGTACTTCTTTCCAGTTCCACTGTTTCTATGGTGAAAAGTAATCCATCTGATGTGGTAAAGGTAAATCCACGAGGAAAAACTGTATCCAGCAGTAGATGACTTCCCTCACTTCCCGGATCATTGTTCCACTAACTTTTTATTAACAGTCAGGGTTACTCACAGCTCTACAGTGTCCTGATTCACAGTCTTCCTTCCATTCTCTTGAAGGAAACTCAGTGGTCAAGTTGTTGCTGTATGTACTCCTCTGGTCAGAAACGTATTCCACAGCAGCAGATAGACAGTCTCGCAGTAATACTGTATAGTCCCTGTAGTACTTACACTCCTTTGGGCTGAAGAGGGAGGTTACGCACGTGTCCAGGGTATCAACAGGAGGGACTCATAGTCTGTGGCCATCTTACGAGGAAGCAGGAGTTTTGCTGACAGTTTGAAGCAGCACGAGGGAAACACATTGATCAGGCTACAGGAACTGAGAAGCTTGAAAGGATGAGAGCTGGGGATACAATGGGGTAGTAGTAGTAGTGACAATACAGAGTCCAGGGGTAGATCCACAGTACAGTACAGTCAAACGGGGTCTACGTTTCTAACATGTATCTAACATGCAACCAGCAGAGAAAAGAATAGCATGCTGTTTCTTACGTTCCATGATCTTCACTTCCCAGTGGTTTGGTCATGGAAAATACACAAGGCAGATTGAAACAGAGGAGGAACTCCTTAGACGATTGATTCAGATAATGGTACACAATTCCAATCCATTCACTTCCTATTAGTCAGAATATGTTCCTCCACCCTTTGATATCTATGTTTCCTTTGCTACAGGGCCTTGGAACACATTTATGAGCTACAGTAGCCATGCACTGTGTAAATAATACTCACTCAGTGTCTCTCACAAGTGGGAGACTGTGACCAGCAGTTTCCCCTCAAATCCAAGTATCTTTTCCAAGCCACAAAAGTCCTCAAATGTCAGTGGTGAGTTCTTGGCACAACAAAAGCAGACTTTTAGAGACATTTGAAATATGTTTGTGGCTCTCTCAGGTGACTGCTGGATATCCTAGTCTCTGTGTTTCACCTAAAGGCATTGTCAATTCAGTACAGAACACACTGCACAGACTGACTACTGACCAGATCAGCTACATCGTATTAACTCAGTGTTGTAAAAATGTATACAACAATAAGGAGACTTACTCTCCACTACAACTGCATGGGAGAATTCTCTACAACAGAGGGAGTGAGGGGAAGAGAGGGAGAAAGACAATAAATAAAAGGAGAGAGAATGAAGTTACTTGACTAGAACGCCAAGGCATGTACAATTGTGTGTACTTTCTGTGTACCTATTGTTGAGTACCATCCTATACATATGACACCAGGATTAATTCTATACAACACCTATTATAGAGTCAAAGTGAATGTGTAGGAGGAGCAGAATCCTATTGGCCGGTTGTGGGGAAAGAGGGGAGGGGTAACAGGCACACAGGGCATACACCCGTGGATGACCTCTACGAAAACTCAGAGCTCAAAGGTTATTTCAGAGGTCAAATCCTGTCCAATCCTGGGACGGGAGGTGCCGTGTCCTTGTTTTTTCCAAACGGGTTGGTTTTAGTTCTCTCCTCTTGGTTCAAGTGTCACACTCAACACCCCTGCTTGACAGAGAACATACATGTTTATCCATTTCAGAAAAGCTTCCAGTCTAATTGCCTTGGAAAAATGTGGCAATAATGTGCAGAGGACGTGCAAGGAAAACTGGGTAAAAACAACAACCCACTGAGGCAAAAAGGTAATATTTTGGGAAGAGAGATTTTTTTGTTTGTTGCATGCCAAATCCCTTAGGGATAAAAAACAAAGAAAACTCAAAAGGTTTGATTCAGGGCAAATCCAAATGACATAAAAAAGGTTTGGTTGCGATATTAGACTTTACCTTCCGTACACATTTCCAGTGGACTGTGGTTTTCGAACGCTGGCAAGTCTTTGACCCCCAGTGAACAAGCTAAACATGTTACTCGGTTCCTGAGGAACAGTTCAACCCTTCACCAGCTCCCTGAGGACAGTTTACAGTGTAACACATTGACCAGATCACTGAGGACAGTTTACAGTGTAACACATTGACCAGATCACTGAGGACAGTTTACAGTGTAACACCCTGACTAAGAGCAACAAAGGCACAACACAGGAGAATACCAAGGCAACAGTCGTTACCTGTTGTCCAAGGTTTACACAGAGACAGATGTTACCTGGTGTCCAAGGTTTACACAGAGACAGATGTTACCTGGTGTCCAAGGTTTACACAGAGACAGGTGTTACCTACCGTCCTAGGTTTACACAGAGGCAGGTGTTACCTACTGTCCTAGGTTTACACAGAGACAGATGTTACCTACTGTCCTAGGTTTACACAGAGGCAGGTGTTACCTACTGTCCTAGGTTTACACAGAGACAGGTGTTACCTACTGTCCTAGGTTTACACAGAGACAGATGTTACCTACTGTCCTAGGTTTACACAGAGACAGATGTTACCTACTGTCCTAGGTTCACACAGAGACAGATGTTACCTACTGTCCTAGGTTTACACAGAGACAGATGTTACCTACTGTCCTAGGTTTACACAGAGACAGGTGTTACCTACTGTCCTAGGTTTACACAGAGACAGATGTTACCTACTGTCCTAGGTTTACACAGAGACAGATGTTACCTACTGTCCTAGGTTTACACAGAGACAGATGTTACCTACTGTCCTAGGTTTACACAGAGACAGATGTTACCTACTGTCCTAGGTTTACACAGAGACAGATGTTGTCATGTCACACAAACAGTAAGAGAAGGGAGAAGAGAAGAGAAGCCTCTACAACAAGTGGAAGTGGGGAAAGAGATCCCTCCTAAAATGAGAGGTGACGTAGGGGTTCATTTTGACTGGTCTGCTGCCCTCCCTCTCTCAGGCATAGTAACAGGAATTTAGGAACTGCACTTCTGAGAAAGTAGAGAACACACAATCCTTCTCTCTTTCCTTCTTTCTCTGACGTTTTCTTCTTTTGCTCAGTCAGTCGTCACATTTCTTATCCCGTCTGGTTTCTTATCCTATTTTGTTCCTCCCATGACGCCTCTCCTGTGTCCTTGCCAACCTGGTAATAACATGACAATACAGACCAACCAACAATCAGCATAAACAGAGATACAACCATGACTTCAGATCTCCTTTGTGAAAACAGATGCTCTGATGATGTAAGCAGGTAGGTCTTGTCTTGTAGACATTCTGAGAATGTAAGACAGTAAAGAGCAAAAGAGCAGGATGGACTCACCGTCTCTAACCCTCCATGGTTTTCATCTTCATTTGTAATAGCTCAATGAAAACCCATAATAAAATCATGTAATCAGTAACCTGTTTGTTGAGACTTGGTCTGTCTGGGTGCTCTGGCGTAGCTCTTGTAACACAACAAATATTCCTGTGTCCAGTTTACTGGGAGTGTTGATGTTGCGTCACTTCTTGGAAAGAATGGGAAGAAATGTCTCCGGAATTACAAATGAAAATGTCTCCATCATGGAACCTGGAATAAAAAGAAACAGAGGGGTGGAATAAGAGAACCACTTCCATTGTAATAGTTTACTGTATATCTTTACGGTCATATTTTATGACCCATACAGGTGAATAAGCTGTGAATTTGGGCCCCAATACTGTACATCTTGACGGTTATTGCAAACACACACACATGTTTATTTTACTATCCTTCTGGGGACCAAACAACTGATTCCCATTTCAAATCCTACATTCCATAGCCCTTAACCCTAACGCTAACCTTAACCGCAAAATCCTAACCTTAAAACTAACCCAAACTCTAACCCTGAACCCTAACTTTAACACTAATTCTAACACCTAAGCCTAAAAAAGCCTAATGTCTCCAATATTCCTTGTATTACTATCTTTGTGAGGACTTCTGGTCCCCACAAGGATAGAAAAAACAAGCCACACACACACGTGTGTATTTGTGACACAGCGAGGGAATTACATATCCCATATACTAGCCTGGGGCCTGGGACCTGGGGCCTGGGGCTTGGGGCTTGGGGCCTGGGGCATGGGGCATGGGCCCTGGGGCCTGGGGCCTGAGACCTGGGGCTTGGGGCCTGGGGCCTGGGGCCATTCCATTGTCATGCTATAGTCCACTGCCATGCTGCTATGGATCACAACACTCCAGTGTACATGGTGCTGTGTCACATGGAAACAACTACAGAGGAATACTGATGTGTTACCGAGGCAACATTTGATGAATCATGCTGCTAAAGAAGGACAAGGAGAAAGAGGGAGGAGACTCCAGTCACCCAAGTCATAGACTGTTCTCTCTGCTACCGCACGGCAAGTCTGGGACCAAAAAGCTTCTGAACAGCTTCTACCCCCAAGCCATAAGACTGCTGAACAATTCATCAAATGGCCACCAGGACAATTTACATTGACAACCATTTGTTTCTACACTGCTGCTACTCGCTGTTTATTATCTATGCATAGTCACTTCACCCCAACCTACATGTACAAATGACCTCTAACCTGTACCCTCGCACATTGACCCATGTATATAGCCTCGTTATTGTTATTTTAGAATGAGACAGAGAGGAGGGGGTGAACCGTAGTATATTGAATGAGAGAGAAGAGGGGGTGAACCGTATTATATAGAATGAGACAGAGAGAAGAGGGGGTGAACCGTAGTATATAGAATGAGAGAGTAGAGGGGGAGAAGCGTAGTATATAGAATGAGACAGAGAGAAGAGGGGGTGAACCATAGTATATAGAATGAGAGAGTAGAGGGGGAGAAGCGTAGTATATAGAATGAGAAAGAGAGTAGAGGGGGTGAACCGTAGCATATAGAATGAGGCAGAGAAGAGGGGGTGAACCGTAGCATATAGAATGAGACAGAGTAGAACCGTAATATATAGACTGAGACAGAGAAGAGGGGGTGAACCATAGTATATTGAATGAGACAGAGAAGAGGGGGTGAACCGTAGTATATAGAATGAGACAGAGTAGAACCGTAATATATAGAATGAGACAGAGAGAGGAGGGGGTGAACCGTAGTATATAGAATGAGGCAGAGTAGAACCGTAATATATAGAATGATACAGAGTAGAGGGGGTGAACCGTAGTATATAGAATGAGACAGAGTAGAGGGGGTGAACCGTAGTATATAGAATGAGACAGAGAGAGGAGGGGGTGAACCGTAGTATATAGAATGAGACAGAGAAGAGGGGGTGAACAGTAGTATATAGAATGAGACAGAGTAGAGGGGGTGAACCGTAGTATATAGAATGAGACAGAGTAGAGGGGGTGAACAGTAGTATATGGAATGAGACAGAATAGAGGGGGTGAACAGTAGTATATAGAATGAGACAGAGTAGAGGGGGTGAACAGTAGTATATGGAATGAGACAGAGTAGAGGGGGTGAACCGTAGTATATAGAATGAGACAGAGTAGAGGGGGTGAACAGTAGTATATAGAATGAGACAGAGTAGAGGGGTGAACTGTTGTATATATAGTCACCGAGGTGAGACAGAGAAGAGGGGTGAACAAAGAAATAGAGAATGAAAAGGAAGAGGATTGGGTTGATGGGGAATGTAGCCGTGATAGAGAGATCTGATAGTGAATTATAAATGAGATTGGGATGAAGACTAAGACTGGGAACGGTATTGAGATCTGTGATGCGGTGATGGTGACGGAATGCTGTGGATTACAGCTGGGCTCGTGACTGCAGTAATCCCACCAAGACTCTGATAATCCACTGAAGTCTTTATATAAAAACCACTCAACCACGGCCAGAGGGGGGAAGTGTACACATACAGGTAGAATACAGTAGGTAACTGAACAGAACAGACAGGAACCACTACACATTGTTGAACTTTAACTGTACACATACTGATGATAGGCTACAGTATACACACACACAAAGGTAGGATACAGTAGGTAACTGAACACACAGACAGGAACCACTACACATTGTTAACTTTAACTGTACACATACTGATGATAGGCTACAGTATACACACACACAAAGGTAGGATACAGTAGGTAACTGAACACACAGGCAGGAACCACTACACACTGTTAACTTTAACTGTACACATACTGATGATAGGCTACAGTATACACACACACAAAGGTAGGATACAGTAGGTAACTGAACACACAGGCAGGAACCACTACACATTGTTAACTTTAACTGTACACATACTGATGATAGGCTACAGTATACACACACACAAAGGTAGGATACAGTAGGTAACTGAACACACAGGCAGGAACCACTACACATTGTTAACTTTAACTGTACACATACCGATGATAGGCTGCAGTATACACACACACAAAGGTAGGATACAGTACAGGTAGGTAAAGGTACAGACTTCACACAGTGTGTGTGACTGTGTGTGTGTGTGTGTGAGAGAGAGAGAGAGAGAGAGAGAGAGAGAGAGAGAGAGAGAGAGAGAGAGAGAGAGAGAGAGAGAGAGAGAGAGAGAGAGCGAGACTGTGAATCCCAAACCGCCCCCTAGCCCCTACCAACTAACTCCCTTGGAGGGTCCCCCGTTGTCACGTGTTGCTGACAAAGCTCAGGGGGTGACTTCCAGAGAGTGGCAATGGGATCAATAAACCCATCAACTTCGGGACACACTCCTGACTTGAATGATACAATTCATGTTCCACTTTTAAATACTAATAAAAAAGCAAGACATTTGAATTAACAAATCCTCTGTCGTTTTCCAAGACATAAACCTCAGTAACAGTTAAACATTTCATTTGGGAGGTATTTAATCTTTTACATGTGTCAAGTTTCGAAATCCGACAAACAAATGTGGTCAGTGGTGTAAAGTACAAGTAATAATAGTAAAAATACTTTCAAGTACTACCTAAGTCGTTTTTTGGGGTGGGATATCTGTACTTTACTTTACTATTTACTACTATTTTTACAACTTTTTCTTAGACTTCACTACATTCCTTAAGAAAATATTGTACTTTTTAGTCCATACATTTTCCCTGACAACCAAAGTATTCGTTACATTTTGAACAGGACAGGAAAATGGTCCAATTCATGCACTTATCAACAGAACACTAAACCCGGGTCATCCCTACATCCCTAGATCCCTACATCCCTACATCCCTACTGCCTCTGATCTGGTGGACTCATTAAACACACATGCTTCGTTTGTAAATGATGTCTAAATCTGATTGGCTTAATATAAGGAATTTGAAATGATTCATACTTTTACCTTTGATACTGAAGTAAATTTTAGCGATTACATTTACTTTTGATACTTAAGTATATTTAAAACCCTATACTTTTAGACTTTAACTCAGGTAGTATTTTACTGGGTAACATTCTCTTTTACTTGAGTCATTTTCTATTAAGGTATGTATACTTTTACAGTGCCTTGCGAAAGTATTCACCTCCCTTGGTATTTTTCCTATTTTGTTGCCTTACAACCTGGAACTAAAATATATTTTTGGGGGGTTTGTTTCATTTGATTTACACAACATGCATACCACTTTGAAGATGCAAAATATTTTTTCATGTGAAACATACAAGAAATAAGACGGAAAACTTGAGCGTGCATAACTGTTCACCCCCCAAAGTCAATACTTTGTAGAGCCACCTTTTGCAACTACAGCTGCAAGTATCTTGGGATATGTCTCTATAAGCTTGGCACATCTAGCCACTGGGATTTTTGCCCATTCTTCAAGGCAAAACTGCTCCAGCTCCTTCAAGTTGGATGGGTTCCTGCTGGTGTTCAGCAATCTTTAAGTCATACCACAGATTCTCAATTGGATTGAGGTCTGGGCTTTGTCTAGGCCATTCCAAGACATTTAAATGTTTCCCCTTAAACCATTCAAGTGTTGCTTAGCAGTATGCTTAGGGTCATTGTCCTGCTGGAAGGTGAACCTCTGTCCCAGTCTCAAATCTCAAACAGGTTTCCCTCAAGCATTTCCCTGTATTTAGCGCCCACCATCATTCCTTCAATTTTGACCGGTTTCCTAGTCCTTGCCGATGTAAAACATCCCCACAGCATGATACTGCCACCACCATACTTCACTGTGGGAATGGTGTTCTCGGGGTGATGAGAGGTGTTGGGTTTGTGCCAGACATAGCGTTTTCCTTTATGGCCAAAAAGCTACATTTTAGTCTCATCTGACCAGAGTACCTTCTTCCATATGTTTGGGGAGTCTTCCACATGCCTTTTGGTGAACACCAAACGTCTATGCTTATTGTTTTCTTTAAGCAATGGCTTTTTTCTGGCCACTCTTCCTTAAAGCCCAGCTCTGTGGAGTGTACGGCTTAAAGTGGTCCTATGGACAGATACTCCAATCTCCACTGTGGGGCATTGCAGTTCCTTCAGGGTTATCTTTGGTCTCTTTGTTGCCTCTCTGATTGATGCCCTCCTTGACTGGTCCGTGAGTTTTGGTGGGCGGCCCTCTCTTGACAGGTTTGTTGTGGTGCCATATTCTTTCTATTTTTAATAATGATTTAATGATGCTCCGTGGGATGTTCAAAGTTTCTGATATTTTTTTATAACCCAACCCTGATCTGTACTTCTCCACAACTTTGTCCCTGACCTGTATGGAGAGCTCCTTGGTCTTAAATGGTGTCGCTTTCTTGGTGGTGCCCCTTGCTTAGTGGTGTTGCAGACTCCGGGGCCTTTCTGAACAGGTGTATATATACTGAGATCATGTGACAGATCATGTGACACTTAGATTGCACGCAGGTGAACTTTATTTAATTCATTATGTGACTTCTGAATGTAATTGGTTATTTTTTAAATTTCACTTCACCAATTTGGACTATTTTGTGTATGTCATGAAATCCAAATAAAATTCATTTACATTACAGGTTGTAATGCAACAAAATAGGAAAAAGGCCAAGGGGGGCTGAATACTTTTGCAAGGCACTGTACTCAAGTATGACAATTGGGTACTTTTTCCACTACTGCATGTGACAAATAATTAGACACCTCCTACATTATTTTGTGTGAAACTGCACAAACTCTGAAATAAGTGGTGCCTAATGGGATTACACTTAGTTCTGAAGCCAGCAGCATTGCTGGCTCGGTTTAAGTGGTTATTGGAGGGTCTAAATAGCACCTACACCCTCCATCATTTTCACTTCCTCAGCTTAGTTACACTGGTAGAGAGGCATGTGAACGCGCAAATGGAGGGCAGAGGGGGTAATTTGTGATTCAGCGAGAGAGAGAGAAAAAGTGAGAGAGAGGTGGAAGGGAAGGTGTCCCTGTGAAATTGCGATGTGCGACCCTAACCTTTGCCTGCAGCAGTATACATACTATATGTAAGCTAGGCACAGAATGTGACCTGCTCTGTTGTGTTGGTTAACTTCATTATCAGTGGGTCAATTGATTATCTTCTTGGACAGACACAGAACAGACATCAGAACATCACATTCTGTCCTCTACACAGAGGGCTTGATCAACTAACCACCTATAAGCCTAGTTTCAAGGAGCAACTGATATGTCCTAAACAGTGATGTAGTGGTAAAAAAGGTGGGTAAACTATAAACTGCAGAAGTAAACTATAAACTCCAGTGGTAAACTATAAACTGCAGAAGTAAACTATAAACTCCAGTGGTAAACTATAATCTCCAGAGGTAAACTATAAACTCCAGTGGTAAACTATAAACTGCAGAAGTAAACTATAACTCCAGTGGTAAACTATAATCTCCAGAGGTAAACTATAAACTCCAGAGGTGAACTATAAACTCCAGAGGTAAACTATAAACTCCAGAGATAAACTATAAACTCCAGAGGTAAACTATAAACTCCAGTGGTAAACTATAAACTGCAGAGGTAAACTATAAACTCCAGTGGTAAACTATAAACTCCAGAGGTAAACTATAAACTCCGGAGGTAAACTATAAACTTCAGTGGTAAACTATAAACTCCAGTGGTAAACTATAAACTCCAGTGGTAAACTATAAACTCCAGTGGTAAACTATAAACTCCACTGGTAAACTATAAACTCCAGTGGTAAACTAAAAACTCCACTGGTAAACTATAAACTGCAGAGGCAAACTACAAACTCCAGTGGTAAACTATAAACTCCAGTGGTAAACTATAAACTGCAGAGGTAAACTACAAACTCCAATGGTAAACTATAAACTCCAGTGGTAAACTATAAACTCCAGAGGTAAACTATAAACTCCAGTGGTAAACTATACACCCCAGTGTTAAACTATAAACTCCAGTGGTAAACTATAAACTCCAGTGGTAAACTATAAACTCCAGTGGTAAACTATAAAGTCCAGTGGTAAACTATAAACTGCAGAGGTAAACTATAAACTCCAGTGGTAAACTATAAACTCCAGAGGTAAACTATAAACTGCAGAGGTAAACTATAAACTCCAGTGGTAAACTATAAACTCCAGTGGTAAACTATAAACTCCAGTGGTAAACTATAAACTCCAGTGGTAAACTATAAACTCCAGTGGTAAACTATAAACTCCAGAGGTAAACTATAAACCCCACTGGTAAACTATAAACTCCAGTGGTAAAATATAAACTCCAGTGGTAAACTATAAACTCTGATCGAGACAAACCACCACCAATATGAACAAAAACGTTTTACATTTTTATAACAGTTTGGGGTTAAACACTCCAAGTAGAGAAGTCTAAAGATAAATAATCCACATGGTGGATTCATTGAGTTACACAATGAGATATGAATGAGATACATTTTGAGATCCTTTAGTATAATTTGGACAGGAAACCTCATCATAGTGAGGATATTAATAGTGATCAATATTCCCTCTCAGCTACGCGTGGGCGTGCAGCTTCCTGGGACTGCCTCGCAGAAGAAATATCAGCCCTCACAGAGAAGCACGAGATTGAACTTCCCTCAACTTTCTAGTTTTCCCCTTTAGTTAACACTATCAACGTTTCCATCGGCTTTGCGAATTGTGATCGAATCAACACAATATTAGTCACTTTCAATCCAGCATACTGAAACAAAACTAACTACGCAAAAGATTTTCTTGTAGGAAGAGTGCATTGAGTAAGATTCTATTGCATTTACAGGCATGACTCAGGTCCATACTCTACACAGACTGGTGCACCATAACCAATCAGAGCTGCAGTATCCCTATATGCAAATAGACCATTGCCATATATGGATTTGCATGTAGCCAGTTGTGTAAATGTGTTCCTATTCTTTGCTAGTGAGTTATTAGCCCAATTATAGCTAGTTTCTAGTCAGCAACGGGGGAGTGGTTGCTTCCTACAAGAGCACAAAACGTGTGCATCTCTTTGAAAAGCAAGTAACAAACAAAAAATGTATTCTAGACACTGATATCTGTTCAAAATGTTGTTTGTCTATGGATATCTAAATCTTATCAAACTTCAAAAATACATTTTTACCCTATTATTAGCATGTTGATTGTATTTGTAGGCCAATAGGGAAGGTACACTACACTACCACATACTGACTACACTACCCCATCCTGACCAAACTACACCACCCTGACTACACTACCCCATCCTGACTACACTACCCCATCCTGACCAAACTACACCACCCTGACTACACTACCACATCCTGACCAAACTACACCACCCTGACTACACTACCACATCCTGACTACACTACCCCATCCTGACTACACTACCCCATCCTGATTACACTACCTCCTCCTGACAAAACTACCCCATCCTGACAACACTACACTACCCCATCCTGACTACACTACCCCATCCTGACAACACTACCACATCCTGACTACACTACCCCATCCTGATTACACTACCTCCCCTGACAAAACTACCCCATCCTGACTACACTACCCCACCCTAACAACACTACCCCATCCTGACAACACTACACTACCCCATCCTGACTACACTACCCCATCCTGACAACACTACCCCATCCTGACTACACTACCCCATCCTGACAACACTACCCCATCCTGACTACACTACCCCATCCTGACAACACTACCCCATCCTGACTTACACTACCCCATCCTGACTACACTATACTACCCCATCCTGACAACGCTACCCCATCCTGACAACACTACCCCATCCTGACTACACTACCCCATCCTGACAACACTACCCCATCCTGACAACACTACCCCAACCTGACTTACACTACCCCATCCTGACTACACTATACTACCCCATCCTGACAACACTACCCCATCCTGACAACACTACCCCATCCTGACTACACTACCCCATCCTGACTACACTATACTACCCCATCCTGACAACACTACCCCATCCTGACAACACTACCCCATCCTGACTACACTACCCCATCCTGACTACACTATACTACCCCATCCTGACAACACTACCCCATCCTGACAACACTACCCCATCCTGACTACACTACACTACCCCATCCTGACAACACTACCCCATCCTGACAACACTACCCCATCCTGACAACACTACCCCATCCTGACTACACTACACTACCCCATCCTGACAACACTACCCCATCCTGACAACACTACCCCATCCTGACAACACTACCCCATCCTGACAACACTACCCCATCCTGACTATTTTAGCATGTTTTTGATTTTTTCCTCCATTTAAATCATTGGGAGGGCCACCTAAGCATTTTTTCGGGCTGTCTAGATGTTTTTTTAATAACTTAATTTTTAGGGTTTGGAATAAAAACAAATATAATGTACATGTATGTAGAAAAGATAATGGACCTATATATTTTTCATATAATACAATCTTAGAGAACTAACAATTACCCAAATAAAAGAGACAGTCAGGGAAAATTGAGAATTGAAAATACTGAAAACAATGAATTTAGCAGTGTTCATTTTGTTATTATGTTTGAGATAAAGAACATACGGTAGCTGAAGGGTAGGCCAAAAATAAAATAAAAAAATAGATAACTAATGTAAAATATCCTTTGTCGGTAAAAACGATATAGTATGTATAAGCTGGAAGTAGAAGCCTAAGTATTGTTGTCCAGTAGTTTATTCCAAATGTGGGAGGGGTGGTAGAGTTAGAGGAAAACAATAAAGAAGGACTTTACAAGGATTGGAAATTATGCAGAAAATTACATTGATAGAAGCCACAATCTATCTGCAATATTAAAGCTGATCTACCCCCCCCACCAAAAAAATCAATCAATAAATAAACAGCATTAGCCATGGCAAAAACAAATCTGGGAATTACCTTTAA
The DNA here is from genome assembly GCF_023373465.1 of Oncorhynchus keta. NCBI lineage: Eukaryota > Metazoa > Chordata > Actinopteri > Salmoniformes > Salmonidae > Oncorhynchus > Oncorhynchus keta. The sequence continues at coordinate 77,877,531 of NC_068454.1, forward strand.
AACTGCAAAATGTTTCTCTAAAATTTGGCTACGCCGATAGGCAGACCGGGCCCCCTGTCCCGCCCACCATCTAAGCCCCTTTTTGGTCCAGATAAAACAGTGTGTGTTTGTGTGAGAGAGAGAGTGAGTGACAACTCTTATCGTGGTGAGGTGGCAAATGCTTCAAATGTCCCCCGTGTGAGTGGCCATGCCCGGGTTATCTGGGAAAAGTGCTCTTCTGAAGTTGTCGGTTCCCACGACCCCTGGACAGTGTCAGATTCGCAGAGTTGCCTGATATGATAATGCACTAGATGTGTGTGGAGGTTACAGTGTGTCATCAGTTGCCCTGTGGAGCACAGACATTTTGGATGACCCTAATCTGTTCACATATGCCCTGTCCAGATATATATATCTATCTATATATATATATATATCTATATATATATATATCTATATATCTATATATATATATATCTATATATATATATATATATAAATATATATATATATATATATATATATATATATATAGAGAGAGAGAGAGAGAGAGAGAGAGAGAGAGAGAGAGAGAGAGAGAGAGAGAGAGAGAGAGTGGAGAGAGATACACAAGGGAAGTTTATCCTGTGACTTTCTCACTTTCTCTCCATCCCCTCTCCCCCTCCCTTCCTCCTCTCTCTACACAGACAGATTACCTTCCCATATTAAGGTGTTATGTATCCAGATTAAGGTTCCCTGTGAATAGGATTTCAATGTCATTCAGTAAGCCACAGGATAAACTTCCTTTCTCTTCTCTCTCTCCTTCTAAAACAAAAACTACTTTCACGATGACACACAGGACACTTCCGAGAATCAAAGTTCAAAGAAAGCTCCGCCCACTGAGTTTATTCGGAAGATAACAGCTCTATAAATATGATTGTGTGGTGCCCGACTCTAGTTAATTACATTTACATTTGAGTGTGATATATGTTGTCTGTTTAAAACTATGACTGCTGGCCTGGCCTGAGTTTCTTGGCTGTGATGTGAGTGTGACATGCCAAATATGCAGGATCAATAGTGTCATTGATCAGCGTGGGTCTGAAACCAGGCCACAAAATGGTGCTCTCTCCATGTCACATGACCCTCTCTTCCAGCTCCCTCCCTTTTAATCCCTCGCTCATTCCTGTTTCCCCTCCCTCTCTCTCGCTCGCTCCCTCTATGGCTGTCAGTCCGTTTCTCTCTTCTCATTTGTTTTTTTACAATGTCAATCTGATTTCAAAACCATTTTCAGTGACAAAGTAATAGAAGCCTAAATCTCTGAATGTTTCTGGCAGCCTACATGAATCCATGGCAATTGAAATATGACAACAACAGTGTGTGAACTTCTAGCTCTCGTCCCATCGGATCAATAGACTATTAACTGAAGCATCTTTACCGGTCTCATCGTTCACCACTTTGGCCTGGGCTCTGCTTACAGTGTCAGCTGGACCTGTTCAACGACCGAATACAGAGAACAACAAATAATAACCATCAAGCCTACCTTAGAGGAATGGACTTGTGCACCCGTTTAAAACACTGGACATCTCGTCATACGGTTAGTCGGGTCTAATTTCTCTGGGCTCGGCTGATGAGTCTGAGTGGAACCTGTGTGTCTCCAAATGTACCCAACCTGGCGGCTCTGGGAGTTAACATCTGTCCTCAGGTCTTAGGAAAGATTGGCATATGCCAACACAGTGGTCTGGACACACACTCACAAACACAAACACAAATACACACACACACTCAAACATACAATCATGTGCATTGGCACTGAGCCTTATTCCCTTTAATTTGATGTTTTTCCCTCCCTCTCTCCATCCCTCTCTCCATCCCTCTCTCCCTCCCTCTCTCCATCCCCCTCTCCGTCCCTCTCTCCCTCCCTCTCTCCATCCCCCTCTCCATCCCTCTCTCCCTCCCTCGCTCCATCCCTCTCTCCATCCCCCTCTCCATCTCCCTCCCTCTCTCCATCCCCCTCTCCATCCCTCTCTCCCTCCCTCTCTCCATCCCTCTCTCCATCCCTCTCTCCCTCCCTCGCTCCATCTCCATCCCTCTCTCCATCCCTCTCTCCCTCCCTCGCTCCATCCCTCTCTCCATCCCTCTCTCCATCCCTCTCTCCATCCCTCTCTCCCTCCCTCGCTCCATCCCTCTCTCCATCCCTCTCTCCATCCCTCTCTCCCTCCCTCTCTCCATCCCTCTCTCCATCCCTCGCTCCATCCCTCTCTCTCCCTCCCTCACTCCATCCCTCTCTTCATCCCTCTCTCCATCCCTCTACTCCATCCCTCACTCCCTCCCTCTCTCCATCCCTCTCTCCATCCCTCTCTCCATCCCTCTCTCCATCCCTATCTCCATCCCTCACTCCATCCTTCTCTCCATCCCTCTCTCCATCCCTCACTCCATCCCTCTCTCCATCCCTCTCTCCATCCTTCTCTCCATCCCATTCTCCAACCCCCTCTCCCTCCCTCTCTCCATCCCATTCTCCATCCCCCTCTCCCTCCCTCTCTCCATCCTTCTCTCCATCCCATTCTCCATCCCTCTCTCCATCCCTCTCTCCATCCCTCACTCCATCCTTCTCTCCATCCCTCTCTCCATCCCTCACTCCATCCCTCTCTCCATCCCTCTCTCCATCCTTCTCTCCATCCCATTCTCCATCCCCCTCTCCCTCCCTCTCTCCATCCCATTCTCCATCCCCCTCTCCCTCCCTCTCTCCATCCTTCTCTCCATCCCATTCTCCATCCCTCTCTCCATCCCTCTCTCCCTCCCTCTCTCCATCCCTCTCTCCCTCCCTCTCTCCATCCCATTCTCCATCCCCCTCTCCCTCCCTCTCTCCATCCCATTCTCCATCCCCCTCTCCCTCCCTCTCTCCATCCCTCTCTCCATCCCCCTCTCCCTCCCTCTCTCCATCCCTCTCTCCATCCCAGCCTTGTTCTGGACAAACCTCTTTATGCTTCGAGCCAGCCCACTCCCTTCTCTCTCTCGTCCTACTCCTCTCTACTCGTCTTGTTATAAGTAAAGTACCTTAACAACAGATCAGATATTAACTTCTACATTACTACTAAGGTAGCAGCACCCTGGTTAGTTCCTGGTTGGTTTCCCCTCCCTGTCTCTCTGTCCCACTAATAAGTGTGTTCTGTCTTCATACCATCAGGACCACCACAGTGTGAACAGAGTGATGACAGCTCATCATGGAACCACTAAGGTCTGGAACTGATTACAACCTGCCACCTTTCAGTCTAATAATACACACACTGGACATTTATACAGACACACATGGAATTAATATAGACGTGAGATCCAACAACACTAGTCATTTGAGGAGAAATAGGATGACGGTCAATGTCAGCTAACTTTTCCAAAGTTATTTGGCAAAACAAGAGAAGGAGAGACACGGGCAAACATTACGCCGCCATCTTTATGACACCTGAAGAGCGCCCAGATGTCAATAATAACATTGGATAATTTGGAGTAATTCTTTCCCCTCCTCTCTCTCCTCTCTGTTCCTCTTTTTCCCTCAATTTCAATCTCTTTCTGTGCTTACGCTTTTGCGCTCTGTAATTCCACCTCTCTCTCTGTCTCTCTGTCTCTGTCTCTGTCTCTGTCTCTCTCTCTCTCTCTCTCTCTCTCTCTCTCTCTCTCTCTCTCTCTCTCTCTCTCTCTCTCTCTCTCTCTCTCTCTCTCTCTCTCTCTCTCTCTCTCTTTGTCTGTCTTTCTCTGTCTGTCTTTCTCTGTCTGTCTTTCTCTGTCTTTCTCTCTCTCTCTCTCTCTCTCTCTCTCTCTCTCTCTCTCTCTTTCTGTCTTTCTATGTCTTTCTCTCTCTCTCTCTCTCTCTCTCTCTCTCTCTCTCTCTCTCTCTCTCTCTCTCGCTCTCTCTTTCTCTCTCTCTCTCTCTTTCTCTCTTTCTCTCATTCATCCTCTCTCATTGTGTCCTTCTCTTTCTCTCTAATTCCAACTTTCTCCCTGTGTCCTTCTCTTTCTCTCTCTAATTCCTCCTCTCTCTCTGTGTCCTTCTCTTTCTCTCTAATTCCTCCTTTCTCATTGTGTCCTTCTCTTTCTCTCTCTAATTCCTCCTTTCTCTTTGTGTCCTTCTATTTCTCTCTAATTCCTCCTTTCTCGTTGTGTCCTATTTCTCTCTAATTCCTCCTTTCTCGTTGTGTCCTCTTTCTCTCAAATTCCTACTTTCTCTTTGTGTCCTTCTCTATCTAATTCCTCCTTTCTCCCTGTGTCCTTCTCTTTCTCTCTGTAATTCCTCCTCTCTCTCCCTGTGTCCTTCTCTTTCTCTCTGTAATTCCTCCTCTCTCTCCCTGTGTCTTTCTCTTTCTCTCTAATTCCTCCTTTCTCGTTGTGTCCTTCTCTTTCTCTCTCTAATTCCTCCTTTCTCTCTGTGTCCTTCTCTTTCTTTCTGTAATTCCTCCTCTCTCTCCCTGTGTCCTTCTCTTTCTCTCTAATTCCTCCTTTCTCTCTGTGTCCTTCTCTTTCTCTCTAATTCCAACTTTCTCCCTGTGTCCTTCTCTTTCTCTCTCTAATTCCTCCTCTCTCTCTGTGTCCTTCTCTTTCTCTCTAATTCCTCCTTTCTCATTGTGTCCTTCTCTTTCTCTCTCTAATTCCTCCTTTCTCTTTGTGTCCTTCTATTTCTCTCTAATTCCTCCTTTCTCGTTGTGTCCTATTTCTCTCTAATTCCTCCTTTCTCGTTGTGTCCTCTTTCTCTCAAATTCCTACTTTCTCTTTGTGTCCTTCTCTATCTAATTCCTCCTTTCTCCCTGTGTCCTTCTCTTTCTCTCTGTAATTCCTCCTCTCTCTCCCTGTGTCCTTCTCTTTCTCTCTAATTCCTCCTTTCTCGTTGTGTCCTTCTCTTTCTCTCTCTAATTCCTCCTTTCTCTCTGTGTCCTTCTCTTTCTTTCTGTAATTCCTCCTCTCTCTCCCTGTGTACGTCTCTTTCTCTCTCTAATTCCTCCTTTCTCTCTGTGTCCTTCTCTTTCTCTCTAATTCCTCCTTTCTCGTTGTGTCCTTCTCTTTCTCTCTCTAATTCCTCCTTTCTCTCTGTGTCTTTCTCTTTCTCTCTAATTCCTACTTTCTCTTTGTGTCTTTCTCTTTCTCTCTCTAATTCCTCCTCTCTCTCCCTGTGTCCTTCTCTTTCTCTCTGTAATTCCTCCTCTCTCTCCCTGTGTCCTTCTCTTTCTCTCTAATTCCTCCTTTCTCTCTGTGTCCTTCTCTTTCTCTCTCTAATTCCTCCTTTCTCTCTGTGTCTTTCTCTTTCTCTCTCTAATTCCTCCTTTCTCTCTGTGTCTTTCTCTTTCTCTCTCTAATTCCTCCTTTCTCTCTGTGTCCTTCTCTTTCTCTCTAATTCCTCCTTTCTCTCTGTGTCCTTCTCTTTCTCTCTAATTCCTGTCTTTCTCTTTGTGTCCTTCTCTTTCTCTCTGTAATTCCTCCTCTCTCTCCCTGTGTCCTTCTCTTTCTCTCTAATTCCTCCTTTCTCGTTGTGTCCTTCTCTTTCTCTCTCTAATTCCTCCTTTCTCTCTGTGTCTTTCTCTTTCTCTTTCTCTAATTCCTACTTTCTCTTTGTGTCTTTCTCTTTCTCTCTAATTCCTCCTTTCTCTCTGTGTCCTTCTCTTTCTCTCTGTGTTCCTCCTCTCTCTCCCTGTGTCCTTCTCTTTCTCTCTAATTCCTCCTTTCTCATTGTGTCCTTCTCTTTCTCTCTCTAATTCCTCCTTTCTCTCTGTGTCTTTCTCTTTCTCTCTCTAATTCCTCCTTTCTCTCTGTGTCCTTCTCTTTCTCTCTCTAATTCCTCCTTTCTCTCTGTGTCTTTCTCTTTCTCTCTCTAATTCCTCCTTTCTCTCTGTGTCCTTCTCTTTCTCTCTCTAATTCCTCCTTTCTCTCTGTGTCCTTCTCTTTCTCTCTAATTCCTCCTTTCTCTCTGTGTCCTTCTCTTTCTCTCTAATTCCTCCTTTCTCTCTGTGTCTTTCTCTTTCTCTCTCTAATTCCTCCTTTCTCATTGTGTCCTTCTCTTTCTCTCTCTAATTCCTCCTTTCTCTCTGTGTCTTTCTCTTTCTCTCTCTAATTCCTCCTTTCTCTCTGTGTCCTTCTCTTTCTCTCTCTAATTCCTCCTTTCTCTCTGTGTCTTTCTCTTTCTCTCTCTAATTCCTCCTTTCTCTCTGTGTCCTTCTCTTTCTCTCTCTAATTCCTCCTTTCTCTCTGTGTCTTTCTCTTTCTCTCTCTAATTCCTCCTTTCTCTCTGTGTCCTTCTCTTTCTCTCTCTAATTCCTACTTTCTCTCTGTGTCCTTCTCTTTCTCTCTAATTCCTCCTTTCTCTCTGTGTCCTTCTCTTTCTCTCTAATTCCCACTTTCTCTCTGTGTCCTTCTCTTTCTCTCTAATTCCTCCTTTCTCTCTGTGTCTTTCTCTTTCTCTCTCTAATTCCTCCTTTCTCTCTGTGTCCTTCTCTTTCTCTCTAATTCCTCCTTTCTCTCTGTGTCCTTCTCTTTCTCTCTCTAATTCCTCCTTTCTCTCTGTGTCTTTCTCTTTCTCTCTCTAATTCCTCCTTTCTCTCTGTGTCTTTCTCTTTCTCTCTCTAATTCCTCCTTTCTCTCTGTGTCCTTCTCTTTCTCTCTAATTCCTCCTTTCTCGTTGTGTCCTTCTCTTTCTCTCTCTAATTCCTCCTTTCTCGTTGTGTTCTTCTCTTTCTCTCTCTAATTCCTACTTTCTCTCTGTGTCCTTCTCTTTCTCTCTAATTCCTCCTTTCTCTCTGTGTCCTTCTCTTTCTCTCTAATCCTCCTCCTTTCTCTCTGTGTCCTTCTCTTTCTCTCTCTAATTCCTCCTTTCTCTCTGTGTCCTTCTCTTTCTCTGTGTCCTTTCTCTCTAATTCCTCCTTTCTCTCTATGTCCTTCTCTTTCTCTCTAATTCCTCCTTTCTCTCTGTGTCCTTCTCTTTCTCTCTAATTCCTACTTTCTCTTTGTGTCTTTCTCTTTCTCTCTCTAATTTCTCCTTTCTCCCTGTGTCCTTCTCTTTCTCTCTGTAATTCCTCCTCTCTCTCCCTGTGTCTTTCTCTTTCTCTCTCTAATTCCTCCTATCTCTCTATGTCCTTCTCTTTCTCTCTAATTCCTCCTTTCTCTCTGTGTCCTTCTTCTCTTTCTTTCTCTCTGTGTCCTTCTCTTTTCCCACTTTCTCTCTGTGTCCTTCTCTTTCTCTCTCTAATTCCTCCTTTCTCTCTGTGTCTTTCTCTTTCTCTCTAATTCCTCCTTTCTCTCTATGTCCTTCTCTTTCTCTCTAATTCCTCCTTTCTCTCTGTGTCCTTCTCTTTCTCTCTAATTCCTACTTTCTCTCTGTGTCTTTCTCTTTCTCTCTCTAATTCCTCCTTTCTCTCTGTGTCCTTCTCTTTCTCTCTAATTCCCACTTTCTCTCTGTGTCCTTCTCTTTCTCTCTAATTCCCACTTTCTCTCTGTGTCCTTCTCTTTCTCTCTAATTCCTCCTTTCTCTCTGTGTCTTTCTCTTTCTCTCTCTAATTCCTCCTTTCTCTCTGTGTCCTTCTCTTTCTCTCTAATTCCTCCTTTCTCTCTGTGTCCTTCTCTTTCTCTCTAATTCCCACTTTCTCTCTGTGTCCTTCTCTTTCTCTCTCTAATTCCTCCTTTCTCCTGTGTCTTTCTCTTTCTCTCTCTAATTCCTCCTTTCTCTCTGTGTCCTTCTCTTTCTCTCTCTAATTCCTCCTTTCTCTCTGTGTCTTTCTCTTTCTCTCTCTAATTCCTCCTTTCTCTCTGTGTCCTTCTCTTTCTCTCTCTAATTCCTACTTTCTCTCTGTGTCCTTCTCTTTCTCTCTAATTCCTCCTTTCTCGTTGTGTCCTTCTCTTTCTCTCTCTAATTCCTCCTTTCTCCCTGTGTCCTTCTCTTTCTCTCTAATTCCTCCTTTCTCTCTGTGTCCTTCTCTTTCTCTCTCTAATTCCTCCTTTCTCCCTGTGTCCTTCTCTTTCTCTCTAATTCCTCCTTTCTCGTTGTGTCCTTCTCTTTCTCTCTCTAATTCCTCCTTTCTCTCTGTGTCCTTCTCTTTCTCTCTAATTCCTCCTTTCTCTCTGTGTCCTTCTCTTTCTCTCTCTAATTCCTCCTTTCTCTCTGTGTCCTTCTCTTTCTCTCTAATTCCTCCTTTCTCTCTATGTCCTTCTCTTTCTCTCTAATTCCTCCTTTCTCTCTGTGTCCTTCTCTTTCTCTCTAATTCCTACTTTCTCTTTGTGTCTTTCTCTTTCTCTCTCTAATTCCTCCTTTCTCCCTGTGTCCTTCTCTTTCTCTCTGTAATTCCTCCTCTCTCTCCCTGTGTCTTTCTCTTTCTCTCTCTAATTCCTCCTATCTCTCTATGTCCTTCTCTTTCTCTCTAATTCCTCCTTTCTCTCTGTGTCCTTCTCTTTCTCTCTAATTCCCACTTTCTCTCTGTGTCCTTCTCTTTCTCTCTCTAATTCCTCCTTTCTCTCTGTGTCTTTCTCTTTCTCTCTAATTCCTCCTTTCTCTCTATGTCCTTCTCTTTCTCTCTAATTCCTCCTTTCTCTCTGTGTCCTTCTCTTTCTCTCTAATTCCTACTTTCTCTCTGTGTCTTTCTCTTTCTCTCTCTAATTCCTCCTTTCTCTCTGTGTCCTTCTATTTCTCTCTAATTCCTCATCTCTCTCTGTGTCTTTCTCTTTCTCTCTCTAATTCCTCCTTTCTCTCTGTGTCCTTCTCTTTCTCTCTAATTCCTCCTTTCTCCCTGTGTCTTTCTCTTTCTCTCTAATTCCTCCTTTCTCCCTGTGTCCTTCTCTTTCTCTCTAATTCCTCCTTTCTCTCTGTGTCTTTCTCTTTCTCTCTCTAATTCCTCCTTTCTCTCTGTGTCCTTCTCTTTCTCTCCAATTCCTCCTCTCTCTCTGTGTATGTCTCTTTCTCTCTCTCATTCCTCATCTCTCGCTGTACTTCACAGAACACAATCCTCTGATAATGACCGAGAGAGATTTGGCACACAAGGTGGTGTGTCAGTCTGTGAAACTATATATTTTTCTCACCCTCCTACCCTTTCCATCTCTCTGACCTCTTACTATATCCCTAGCTTCAATGGACAGGGTGGATGGTAGAGGGGTAATCCTTGGCCCCGAGTCCAAAAACAGCGCTCCCTCTCACAGAGCTGCCAAACACTGGCTCACATGGCCCAGGGAACCACACACAGATAACAACATAACTTTTGATTATTTAAAATGGTGACGATTTCAGCATTATTATCATACAAATTCTGATTGTTTGACCTACAGTAAGAGTAGGTAATACAGTTCTGACCTTCAATTATGTTTTAAGTAACTAAAAAATAATAAAGTAAGGTTCTTCCCAACAGCCCGGACACAGACAGAGGTCAAATGATCAAATTATAAAAGCCTGTGGTTCCCAATGCTTCCATTGTTTAGGAATGTTTCTCCATTACCCAAAATAATCAGCCACGAAAACACAGCAATACAGGCCTTTCTTTCCCTTTTCCTTTACCTATCAGTATACAATGTACAGATATGTCTGCAGTGGGGTGAAAATCTGTCACTTTGAAGGACAGTTCCACCAAATCCCTTTGTACAATATGTTCCCACTATTCTAGTGAGGATCCCGAACAAAACAGATGGCTATTAATAACATGTCGCCAACTAAAAATACACAAAATGCAAAACAGACGAGGCTGTTTATAGTTGCTTCCTCGGAAATAAAAACCTGCCCAATACGAAAATTGACAGATTTACATTGAAAAACACTGTACAAAACAATTGTCAAATAATTAAGAGGCATTTTCAAGTGTCTACTATCTGCATGTTTCTAACAGAGAACTTTAAAACAGTGTAAACAGACATTATTCCACTGCGACATAAACTATATAATATATGTTTGTGGTTTGTCAACGATGAACAACAGCAGGTTATTTCTAATGTCCATGATGCTACCATTTATGGAAGCCTGTGCGCAAATGTCAAAACAGTTATATCGGTTAAAACAGCAAGAGTATTATGATCAAATTTGTCCAATACAAAAATGTGTATTTTGGCAACTTATTTAATGCAAAACAATTATCACTCACAGTTTTCTCCGCCTTTTTGCAGTTGTAAAGAAATTCTACAAATTTCCATTCAGAACCACCTGATTGCTTTTCTTCATATATGAATTTGTAACACAGGAGGTAGCCAGACTAATGTAAAGTGTCCGGGACGGGTGCGCTCCTCTCGCTCTGTATGCCCGTGCGCTGGCTCACACCAGGATATTACCCTCGTTGACTGACTGCTACCGGCCACGTCTCGTCGTGCGCTCTGACTGGCTCCTTCTCCCTCCAGTAACAACTGGCTACTTCAAATATCCCCCACCTGTGCTGTGTTGTGACAGTAAAACTAATGGTGTGACAGTAAAACTATTACATTCTGCATGAGATTTTATTGTCTAAAGTTTAAATGTAAAGTGGAGAATATTGGTCATACAACGTCAATGAAAAGGCATTGCGAAATGGGTAGGTTGCTCAGCAGCTAAAACACATTTTGTTACCTTCATTTCTGGTGTCATTAATAATGTACATGTTTGTCATGCAAATAAAAGGTAATTGTGTAGGAGGCGTGTATGTATGTATGTGTAGGAGGCGTGTGTGTATGTATGTGTAGGAAGCGTGTGTGTATGTATGTGTAGGAGGGGTGTGTGTATGTATGTATGTATGTGTAGGAGGCGTGTGTGCATGTATGTGCAGGAGGCGTGTGTGTATGTATGTGCAGGAGGCGTGTGTGTATGTATGTGTAGGAGGCGTGTGTGTATGTATGTGTAGGAGGCGTGTGTGTATGTATGTATGTGTAGGAGCGTGTGTGTGTATGTATGTGTAGGAGGCGTGTGTGTATGTATGTGTAGGAGGCGTGTGTGTATGTATGTGTAGGAGGCGTGTGTGTATGTATGTATGTGTAGGAGGCGTGTGTGTATGTATGTGTAGGAGGCGTGTGTGTATGTATGTATGTGTAGGAGGCGTGTGTGTATGTATGTGTAGGAGGCGTGTGTGTATGTATGTATGTGTAGGAGGCGTGTGTGAATCTATGTGTAGGAGGCATGTGTGTATGTATGTGTAGGCTGTGTGTATGTATGTGTAGGAGGTGTGTGTGTATGTGTAGGAGGCGTGTGTGTATGTATGTGTAGGACGGGTGTGTGTATGTATGTGTAGGAGGTGTGTGTGTATGTGTAGGAGGCGTGTGTGTATGTATGTGTAGGAGGGGTGTGTGTATGTAAGTATGTATGTGTAGGAGGCGTGTGTGCATGTATGTGCAGGAGGCGTGTGTGTATGTATGTGTAGGAGGCGTGTGTGTATGTATGTGTAGGAGGCGTGTGTGTATGTATGTATGTGTAGGAGGCATGTGTGTATGTATGTGTAGGAGGTGTGTGTGTGTGTGTGTGTATGTATGTGTAGGAGGCGTGTGTGTATGTATGTATGTGTAGGAGGCGTGTGTGTATGTATGTGTAGGAGGCGTGTGTGTATGTATGTATGTGTAGGAGGCGTGTGTGTATGTATGTATGTGTAGGAGGCGTGTGTGTATCTATGTGTAGGAGGCATGTGTGTATGTATGTGTAGGCTGTGTGTATGTATGTGTAGGAGGTGTGTGTGTATGTGTAGGAGGCGTGTGTGTATGTATGTGTAGGAGGCGTGTGTGTGTGTATCAAATCAAAATCAAACCAAATCACATTTATTTATATAGCCCTTCGTACATCAGCTGATATCTCAAAGTGCTGTACAGAAACCCAGCCTAAAACCCCAAACAGCAAGCAATGCAGGTGTAGAAGCACGGTGGCTAGGAAAAACTAAAGGCCAAAACCTACGAAGAAACCTAGAGAGGAACCAGGCTATGTGGGGTGGCCAGTCCTCTTCTGGCTGTGCCGGGTGGAGATTATAACAGAACATGGCCAAGATGTTCAAATGTTCATAAATGACCAGCATGGTCGAATAATAATAAGGCAGAACAGTTGAAATTGGATCAGAAGCACAGTCAGGTGGACTGGGGACAGCAAGGAGTCATCATGTCAGGTAGTCCTGGGGCACGGTCCTAGGGCTCAGGTCCTCCGAGAGAGAGAAAGAAAGAGAGAATTAGAGAGAGAGCATATGTGGGGTGGCCAGTCCTCTTCTGGCTGTGCCGGGTGGAGATTATAACAGAACATGGCCAAGATGTTCAAATGTTCATAAATGACCAGCATGGTCGAATAATAGTAAGGCAGAACAGTTGAAACTGGAGCAGCAGCATGGCCAGGTGGACTGGGGACAGCAAGGAGTCATTATGTCAGGTAGTCCTGGGACATGGTCCTAGGGCTCAGGTCAGTTGAAACTGGAGCAGCAGCATGGCCAGGTGGACTGGGGACAGCAAGAAGTCATCATGTCAGGTAGTCCTGGGGCATGGTCCTAGGGCTCAGGTCCTCCGAGAGAGAGAGAGAAAGAAAGAGAGAAGGAGAGAATTAGAGAACGCACACTTAGATTCACACAGGACACCGAATAGGACAGGAGAGGTACTCCAGATATAACAAACTGACCCTAGCCCCCCGACACAAACTACTGCAGCATAAATACTGGAGGCTGAGACAGGAGGGGTCAGGAGACACTGTGGCCCCATCCGAGGACACCCCCGGACAGGGCCAAACAGGAAGGATATAACCCCACCCACTTTGCCAAAGCACAGCCCCCACACCACTAGAGGGATATCTTCAACCACCAACTTACCATCCTGAGACAAGGCTGTGTAGGAGACGTGTGTGTATGTATGTGTAGGCTGTGTGTATGTATGTGTAGGAGGTAAGTCGCTCTGGATAAGAGCGTCTGCTAAATGACTTAAATGTAAATGTAATGTAAATGTGTGTGTGTATGTGTAGGAGGCGTGTGTGTATGTATGTGTAGGCTGTGTGTATGTATGTGTAGGAGGTGTGTGTGTATGTGTAGGAGGCGTGTGTGTATGTATGTGTAGGCTGTGTGTATGTATGTGTAGGAGGTGTGTGTGTATGTATGTGTAGGATGTGTGTGTATGTATGTATGTGTAGGAGGCGTGTGTGTATGTATGTGTAGGAGGCGTGTGTGTATGTATGTGTAGGAGGCGTGTGTGTATGTATTTGTAGGAGGCGTGTGTGTATGTATGTGTAGGCTGTGTGTATGTATGTGTAGGATGTGTGTGTGTGTGTAGGCTGTGTGTATGTATGTGTAGGAGGCGTGTGTGTATGTGTGTGTATGTATGTGTAGGATGTGTGTGTGTGTGTGTGTATGTGTAGGCTGTGTGTATGTATCTGTAGAATGTGTGTGTGTGTGTAGGCTGTGTGTATGTATGTGTAGGAGGCGTGTGTGTATGTATGTGTAGGCTGTGTGTGTGTATGTATGTGTAGGAGGCGTGTGTGTATGTATGTGTAGGATGTGTGTGTGTATGTGTAGGCTGTGTGTGTGTATTTACGTGTAGGATGTGTGTATGTATGTGTAGGATGTGTGTGTGTATGTGTAGGATGTGTGTGTGTGTGTAGGCTGTGTGTGTGTGTGTGTAGGCTGTGTGTATGTATGTGTAGGAGGCGTGTGTGTATGTATGTGTAGGCTGTGTGTGTGTGTGTGTATGTGTAGGCTGTGTGTGTGTGTGTGTATGTGTAGGAGGCGTATGTGTATGTATGTGTAGGATGTGTGTGTGTGTGTATGTGTAGGCTGTGTGTATGTATGTGTAGGATGTGTGTGTGTTTAGGCTGTGTGTATGTATGTGTAGGAGGCGTGTGTGTATGTATGTGTAGGCTGTGTGTGTGTATGTATGTATGTGTAGGACGCGTGTGTGTATGTATGTGTAGGATGTGTGTGTGTATGTGTAGGCTGTGTGTGTGTATTTATGTGTAGGATGTGTGTATGTATGTGTAGGATATGTGTGTGTATGTGTAGGATGTGTGTGTGTGTGTGTGTGTGTGTGTGTAGGCTGTGTGTGTGTGTGTGTTTACTAATACTTCATCTGTTTTAATCTCGGTCAAATTCACCAAGGCGTGACCTATGATGTCATATCATAGCCTCTGTCATCTAATGCAAATAGGATCAGACAGCCAGCAGCGCACCGGAAGGTGATGGAAAGGAGGTTAGGGGCTGAAACCAATGATGTCCTATCATGTATCATGACGCTGGGCAATAAAGCATTCACTTTTCTCTGGCTAAAGTTAGAAAATGAATCACATACTGTACAATCATAATAAGGAGTGAATGATCACCTCACTGTGCGAATTAGATATGAAGGATTAAAAGGACTACCAGTGATTCAATACATTAGCTGTGGGTTTGTACCGTTATGCCACTGGTCCATCTAGCCGTCAGTCTGTCCTTGCATAGTGTGAGAAAGGTACACTGATTGTAATTGATCGATGGAAAATTCTCTCCAGGCAGTGAGAGAGAGAAATAGAGAGAGAGAGAGAGAGAAATGTGTACATGGGAGGGAGAGAGGGAGAGCGGGAAAGATAGAGGAGAGAGAGAGAGAGAGAGAGAGAGAGAGAGAGAGAGAGAGAGAGAGAGTGTGTGTGTACATGTCATGAGAGAGAGAGGAGAACGAGAAAGATAAATGGAAGAAATACTTCATTATTGCCTCTAACAGCTTTTGAATGTGAAAGTTCATGATCAGCACAGCAAAGAGAGAGAGAATGGAGGCATGGTTTTATGAAACAGTTCATTTCAGTGGCATAGACAGAAATTCGTTGGTGGGTGCCCCCCAAAAGATGTTTAGCTGTGTTAACTGTGATAAAGGCACTGGGTTATGAGCTGTCTTGTTTGTTAAATAGACAAATGACATAGGCAGTGGCATGGTGCAAATAGCCAAAGAAGCACAGCGACATATGCTTCAATGCAGTCATATTTATGGCATATTGGGGTTGTGGCTTTCAGTTATTTTTGGCAAATATGACGAACCCGGTGCACTGCTTGCTATGAATTCTATCTGATGGCATTTGCATGTTTAAGTTAAAAGACAAAGAATGTCCCATTTGGAACACTGATAAGTAAACACCATCCTTTATTTTTTTCATCTCAATCTGATTGGATGGGCCTGTCTCCCAGCAGGATGGGCCTGTCTCCCAGTAGGATGGGCCTGTCTCCCAGCAGGATGGGCCTGTCTCCCAGCAGGATGGGCCTGTCTCCCAGCAGGATGGGCCTGTCTCCCAGCAGGATGGGCCTGTCTCCCAGCAGGATGGGCCTGTCTCCCAGTAGGATGGGCCTGTCTCCCAGCAGGATGGGCCTGTCTCCCAGCAGGATGGGCCTGTCTCCCAGCAGGATGGGCCTGTCTCCCAGCAGGATGGGCCTGTCTCCCAGAAGGATGCACCTGTATCCCAGAAGGATGCGCCTGTCTCCCAGAAGGATGCGCCTGTCTCCCAGAAGGATGCGCCTGTCTCCCAGAAGGATGCGCCTGTCTCCCAGAAGGATGGGCCTGTCTCCCAGCAGGATGGGCCTGTCTCCCAGCAGGATGGGCCTGTCACCCAGCAGGATGGGCCTGTCTCCCAGAAGAATGGGCCTGTCTCCCAGAAGGATGCGCCTGTCTCCCAGCAGGATGGGCCTGTCTCCCAGAAGGATGGGCCTGTCTCCCAGAAGGATGGGCCTGTCTCCCAGCAGGATGGGCCTGTCTCCCAGAAGGATGCGCCTGTCTCCCAGAAGGATGCGCCTGTCTCCCAGAAGGATGCGCCTGTCTCCCAGAAGGATGGGCCTGTCTCCCAGCAGGATGGGCCTGTATCCCAGCAGGATGGGCCTGTCTCCCAGCAGGATGCGCCTGTCTCCCAGAAGAATGGGCCTGTCTCCCAGAAGGATGCGCCTGTCTCCCAGCAGGATGGGCCTGTCTCCCAGAAGGATGGGCCTGTCTCCCAGAAGGATGGGCCTGTCTCCCAGAAGGATGGGCCTGTCTCCCAGCAGGATGGGCCTGTCTCCCAGCAGGATGGGCCTGTCTCCCAGCAGGATGGGCCTGTCTCCCAGCAGGATGGGCCTGTCTCCCAGCAGGATGGGCCTGTCTCCCAGCAGGATGGGCCTGTCTCCCAGCAGGATGGGCCTGTCTCCCAGAAGGATGCGCCTGTCTCCCAGAAGGATGCGCCTGTCTCCCAGAAGGATGCGCCTGTCTCCCAGAAGGATGCGCCTGTCTCCCAGAAGGATGGGCCTGTCTCCCAGCAGGATGGGCCTGTCTCCCAGAAGAATGGGCCTGTCTCCCAGAAGGATGCGCCTGTCTCCCAGCAGGATGGGCCTGTCTCCCAGAAGGATGGGCCTGTCTCCCAGAAGGATGGGCCTGTCTCCCAAGGATGGGCCTGTCTCCCAGCAGGATGGGCCTGTCTCCCAGCAGGATGGGCCTGTCTCCCAGCAGGATGGGCCTGTCTCCCAGCAGGATGGGCCTGTCTCCCAGCAGGATGGGCCTGTCTCCCAGAAGGATGGGCCTGTCTCCCAGCAGGATGGGCCTGTCTCCCAGAAGGATGCGCCTGTCTCCCAGCAGGATGGGCCTGTCTCCCAGAAGGATGGGCCTGTCTCCCAGAAGGATGGGCCTGTCTCCCAGCAGGATGGGCCTGTCTCCCAGAAGGATGGGCCTGTCTCCCAGCAGGATGGGCCTGTCTCCCAGCAGGATGGGCCTGTCTCCCAGCAGGATGGGCCTGTCTCCCAGCAGGATGGGCCTGTCTCCCAGCAGGATGGGCCTGTCTCCCAGCAGGATGGGCCTGTCTCCCAGCAGGTGGGCCTGTCTCCCAGCAGGATGGGCCTGTCTCCCAGCAGGATGGGCCTGTCTCCCAGCAGGATGGGCCTGTCTCCCAGCAGGATGGGCCTGTCTCCCAGCAGGTGGGCCTGTCTCCCAGCAGGATGGGCCTGTCTCCCAGCAGGTGGGCCTGTCTCCCAGCAGGTGGGCCTGCACCCACCCGTACCTACGCATCTAAAGATGTGTAATTGGCATTTCCAGCCCAAGGGCAGGATAAGCTTTTTCTAGGGTGTTTGTCTGGGTAGAGTAGAGGGAGGGTGCTTTAGCAACACATAACCACCAGAGAGCAGATGTCAGCCATTTTTGCAATCATCAACAAAGTGCTTGCAGCAACCAAGGAGGTTTGGGCTTATTTTTTTTTACCCCTTTTTCTCCCCAATTGGTAGTTACAGTCTTGTCCCATCACTGCAACTCCCGTACGGACTCGGGAGAGGTGGCTGGCTACAACACAGCCTGGGATCGAACCCGGGTCTATAGTGTAGCCTCAAGCACTACGATGCAGTGCCTTAGACTGCTGCGCCAATTGGGAGGTTGAGGTTTGTGATTTAGATTATGCATGATAGTATAAACTACCCAACTGGGAATCTAAGCACTATTTCCCTCTGCCTTGGGAGAACATGCCATTTATTTGACCATTTTCATGTAGCTTATTTCAGACTATAAGGGTTTATTTTTTGTGATTGTCAAGTGATTTGACATTAAATATATTGCATCCTACACCAATATATTGAATAAATGCTTTATAACCCTCTCATCATCTGGGAGAAAGAAGACAAGACGGATATGTCCAATAGTTCCACTGATCTGCTCATCACAGTGATGGAGACCATCTCCCTCCTCTGCAGTAAGACCTTGGCTGCAGAGATAACATTTCACATGGGCCCACTAAAATTCTGATCTGGGACAAAGAGATTCAGGCCCAGTAACAGTTTCCAGATTTGGTCATGGTCACAGAATGTCCAAATCAAATGCTCCAGGATTCAGGAGGAGGAGGAGAGACCATTTTGGTTCAATCTGTGCCTGTCAAAAGAGACTAGAAACGTCATATATAAGTGATTCAGAGGCGCAGGTTAAACTGTTCCTCCCTTAGAGCAGCCATCTGCAGTTCATATGACTCCTGTGGGATGTCACATCCAACACGATCTCACAAACTCACTGCTATTATTGATGTATGTCCAAAAGACACAAACATCGATTTGCGAGGCTTCATTCAAACGTTCAATACTGCTGTCAACCTTTCCTCAGAGTTACTCGCATCACTGTTACTCTGACTACATGGGACAGTAGCAATTGAGGGGGGAAAAGGACTACCAATGCGGAGGTAACTCTTCCTGTGCCATAAAGATTTAGACCTATTGGCAGAGGCCAGTCTCGCTGAAAGAAATATCGGCATCTGTTGTGCTGGTAAATGACAACACAATAAAGCCAAAACAACTCTTGCTCTGTGGATTAGTGAAAGTGAAACATCTTGTTTAGAGTCCTACATAGGCCTGTGTGCGGAGAGGGATCAATAACTCATTGCGAGCGTGGCTAATCAGCCGGAAGAAACAACCGTTTGTCACGCAGAAAAGATGTCCGCCCATTTAATTATTAGTATGGGAAGCTGGCCAACCGGTGGGCAATTTGTCAGTCAGTCGTTGAGAAACAGGAATAAATGAATGAACATAATGAAGGTATAGCGGAAGGACAGCACGAGAAGCCGGAGGCTTCCAAGCTCAGTTAGAGTGTGATTCCAAGCTCAGTTTGAGTGTGATTCCAAGCTCAGTTAGAGTGTGATTCCAAGCTCAGTTAGAGTGTGATTCCAAGCTCAGTTTGAGTGTGATTCCAAGCTCAGTTAGAGTGTGATTCCAAGCTCAGTTAGAGTGTGATTTCAAGCTCAGTTTGAGTGTGATTCCAAGCTCAGTTTGAGTGTGATTCCAAGCTCAGTTTGAGTGTGATTCCAAGCTCAGTTAGAGTGTGATTTCAAGCTCAGTTAGAGTGTGATTTCAAGCTCAGTTAGAGTGTGATTCCAAGCTCAGTTTGAGTGTGATTCCAAGCTCAGTTTGAGTGTGATTTCAAGCTCAGTTTGAGTGTGATTCCAAGCTCAGTTAGAGTGTGATTCCAAGCTCAGTTTGAGTGTGATTTCAAGCTCAGTTAGAGTGTGATTCCAAGCTCAGTTTGAGTGTGATTCCAAGCTCAGTTTGAGTGTGATTCCAAGCTCAGTTTGAGTGTGATTCCAAGCTCAGTTAGATTGTGATTCCAAGCTCAGTTTGAGTGTGATTTCAAGCTCAGTTCTGTTTTTATCGTCATAACCTCTGGAACTCTCAGCAGTAGCGAACAAAGACACGTCAGAAGGATTGTGGGTCACATGGAAGGCTTCACACCTGACTTACATCAGAACAATACAGATGAATTACATACATCAGACACACACGTGATTTACATCAGAACAACACTGATGAATTACATACATCAGACACACACCTGATTTACATCAGAACAATACGGATGAATTACATACATCAGACACACACTGATTTACATCAGAACAACACTGATGAATTACATACATCAGACACACACCTGATTTACATCAGAACAATACGGATGAATTACATACATCAGACACACACCTGATTTACATCAGAACAATATGGATGAATTACATACATCAGACACACACCTGATTTACATCAGAACAATACGGATGAATTACATACATCAGACACACACGTGATTTACATCAGAACAATATGGATGAATTACATACATCAGACACACACCTGATTTACATCAGAACAATATGGATGAATTACATACATCAGACACACACCTGATTTACATCAGAACAATACAGATGAATTACATACATCAGACACACACCTGATTTACATCAGAACAATATGGATGAATTACATACATCAGACACACACCTGATTTACATCAGAACAATATGGATGAATTACATACATCAGACACACACCTGATTTACATCAGAACAATATGGATGACTGTTGTCTGATCTGGACACATCTCTGAAGTCACATCTCTGAATGAGGTTATTCTTCATCCCTCAAATGTTCATTGAAACAACTGTAGACTAGGTTAAGATGCTGCAGTCACAGCTCAAGTGCATGTAATTAGAGATTACACCAGACAGAACTGTCATGTGAACAGAGATCGATGGGCTGGATGTGTACCACAGAAGAAAACACGCCGCATGCCATCTCAGATGAACTTCCCTTCTCATCCCCCCTTCTCTCCATTTCTCCCCTCCTTCCCCCAATTTGTCCTTCTCAATTTTCTCCTCATTTGTCTGAGTCAACATTGACCTCTAAATTCTCTCACCTAACTGCTTGGGTTCTCAAGTGGACAGAGATAGAGAGAAAGATAGAGATGAAGGGGTATGGAACCCAATAGCACCCAGAGCTCACTGCTCTTTCCACCAAGCCCCTCTCCCTCCAGCTTCTCCCGCCCCTAGTCCTTCTCCCTCCTAGCCCCTCTCCCACCTAGCCCCTCTCTCTCCAGCTTCTCCCGCCCCTAGTCCCTCTCCCTCCTAGCCCCTCTCCCTCTAGCTTCTCCCGCTCCTAGCCCCTCTCCCTCCTAGCCCCTCTCTCTCCAGCTTCTCCTGCCCCTAGCCCCTCTCCCTCCAGGTTCTCCCCCAACTAGCCCCTCTCCCTCCAGCTTCTCCCGCCTCTAGCCGCTCTCCCTCCAGCTTCTCCCCCCCCAGCCCCTCTCCCCCTAACCCTCTCCTCCTTCTTTGGCATGCCCGTGCCAGGTATTTGTTCAAATTCCTCACACCCTGCGGGGCTAGGTATGTCCCTCCACCCTCCCTCTCTCTACTTCTCGTCTTTACGACCTGTCTCAGTCGGTCTTGCTAACACATGTATGGGACATCAAGACCAGACCTCAGCATTGATATCACATACAGTAATCATGCTAAGAGGCGTACAGTGCACAGGTTAATACTCAATAAGTACCACACACAACCAGGTCAATGTGGTTGAGTTGCTAGGGGCATAGTGGTGCTGGAGACCCAAGATGGTGGTTTTAATTCCCGTGCACAAGCCTGAATGTGAGTTAGAAGTTTCTTCTATGCTTAATGACCAAATCATTGCTATTTGAAATTGTTTCTGACATGGAAATATGTTGTTAGAGGCACTGGCTGCCTTACTGTAATTCAGACATCCCACCACCATATAAAGCTGTATGTGTGTGTGTGTGTGTGTGTGTGTGTGTGTGTGTGTGTGTGTGTGTGTGTGTGTGTGTGTGTGTGTGTGTGTGTGTGTAGTATTGACATTGGGCTGCAGTTGAAGTGCGTTAGTTATTGCAGCGCTCCCCGAAATGCCAGCAAATAACGACGTCTCACTGGTGTGTCAGCACGTCTGTCCGTCTGCCTCCTGTCCTGTTCTGGTCTGTTTCACTGGAAAGCCTCATGAGTCACACATTTTTACTGGAAGATACTGGAACTAACACGCATATCAAGACCAGTGTGTTTGTGTAATCTAGATACTTATTCAATTTACAGTATGTTGCGGCAGAACGTTGCTGATTGTAGTTCTGTCTGTTGGATTGGCTGGTGCAATTGAGGATTGATTCCTTTTGGAGTCGATAAAGTTACATTTTTACATTTGAATCATTTAGCAGATGCTCTTAACCAGAGCGACTTACAGGAGCAATTAGGGTTTAGTGCCTTGCTGAAGGGCACATCAACATCATTTCCCCACCTTGTTGGCACTGTGATTCGAACCAGCAACCTTTCCGTTACTCGCCCAACTCTCTATCTGCTAGGCTGCCTGCCGCCCTTCACCTTATCTTAATCAGTCCCAATTGAGTGATTGACTTTGTAATTGAAGAAACACACAAGTGTAAATTTCACTGAAAGACTATTCTCCTGCGTCATCGTGACTCTTACTGGAAGGTGCATGTTCAGTAAACCCTAGTAACGTAATGTCTGTAATGAAGAATGTACATTTTAGTTAAGTCATAGCAACAATGTTTGTACAATATGTATTGTAGTCTAGTGTACTCACCATTGGCTTTGTTCTTGTGTTGTTCATTTTTGTGTCATGTTGTTATAAAGTAATTAAGCCTACTGTTTATTGCACTGGCAGGAGAAATATTGCATAATTCATTTCAAAGTGATTCACTGATTCACAGTGAATAGCATTAGTATGTCTTGGCCTCGGCTATGAGGGAGCCAGATACTGTATTTTAAAAACATTTTATTTAACCTTTATTTAACTAGGCAAGTCAGTTAAGAAGAAATTCTTATTTACAATGAAGGTCTACCCCGGCCAAACACTCCCTTAACCCAGGCGACGCAGGGCCAAACACTCCCTTAACCAAGGCGACACAGGGCCAAACCCTCCCTTAACCCAGGCGACGCAGGGCCAAACCCCCTTAACCCAGGCGACGCAGGGCCAAACCCTCCCTTAACCCAGGCGACGCAGGGCCAAACCCTCCCTTAACCCAGGCGACGCAGGGCCAAACCCTCCCTTAACCCAGGCGACGCAGGGCCAAACCCTCCCTTAACCCAGGCGACGCAGGACCAAACCCTCCCTTAACCCAGGCGACGCAGGGCCAAACCCTCCCTTAACCCAGGCGACGCAGGACCAAACCCCCCCTTAACCCAGGCGACGCAGGGCCAAACCCTCCCTTAACCCAGGCGATGCAGGGCCAAACCCCCCCTTAACCCAGGCGACGCAGGGCCAAACCCTCCCTTAACACAGGAGACGCAGGACCAAACCCTCCCTTAACCCAGGCGACACAGGGCCAAACCCTCCCTTAACCCAGGCGACGCAGGACCAAACCCTCCCTTAACCCAGGCGACGCAGGGCCAAACCCTCCCTTAACCCAGGCGACGCAGGACCAAACCCTCCCTTAACCCAGGTGACGCAGGGCCAAACCCTCCCTTAACCCAGGCGACGCAGGGCCAAACCCCCCTTAACCCAGGCGACGCAGGACCAAACCCTCCCTTAACCCAGGCGACGCAGGGCCAAACCCTCCCTTAACCCAGGCGACGCAGGGCCAATTGTGCGCCGCCCTATGGGACATTTAAGTATTTGTAGTAATATAACATCCTATATAAAATAAACTAGCTTTTTATTTCAGTAAAGGCTTCATAAGATAAATATTTATTTGGCTTTAAAAGGGATGTTCTTGATCTCTTAATTGAAAGGTTTGTATTAGTTTTACCCTCCAACAGTAATCTCTTTGCTGAGTCATCTCATCAGAATGCCAGATCCCCAACTTATTCCTCCTCTTGGAATCACAGCTGAGACCAAAGCATCCAGCTGATACAAATCTATAATGATATACTTTATGGAGAACTTTTAACATTTAGACATCATGGTAATACATCCCTGACTCATTGGCATCTGCAATGTACTGCAGTCTGATTTTCAGATACCATTTATGGTCAAATACTTGAATTTTGTGGGGAAATCTTTCCAGGACGTTTATCTGGACCTGGCTCAAAAATATTGAACCTATTATATCAAAATATAGAATTTTCACACGCAAGATCATGCAACAACACTGTTCAACCCTCACCTTTTCTTTCCAGCAAATACAACTCATCTAAAAACGCACATAGTAACACAAGAAAGCCCAATTCAAGTGTAACGGAGCCCATTATGTTGACCATAATATGAAGTGTTATGTGAGGCTGTAAATACAGAACACTTCATATGAACCTAAAGTATTGAAAGACACTCATTCAAGCAAGCAATGTTATATTTCCAAATCTATTCATTATTTCAATTTAGAATAGATGAAATATGATCTAGATATGCATTAGGGAAGCTTGAAGAGTGTCCTAACTTCCACCATTTGACCATTTACTGTAAGTACTTGATTATAGGCTGCATGAATGACAGCTATAATAGTTACTTTAACCACAACCTTTAATAACTGACTAATATAACCAGATGTCCAATACAAAAAACAAAACAAACCACAACAAATGTTCAGCCAAAATATGGAACTCTATGTGCCACTAATATATGAGTGATGGGTGAAAGACCTCTCTCTCTCTCTATCATTCTCTCCCTCTTACGCTGTGAGCGTGTCTGTTTCTCCTCCTTCCCCTCCCGTGGCCTCGTAGACACACCAGAGACTGGGCCGAGGGGGCGAGAGCCACACTATGAGGAGGGAGAGGAAACATAGCATAGCGAGGCACAAAGTTAGGAGGAACAGCTTCAGATCCAACAACCATCACCTGTCTGACAACGAATAATAAAGAATTGAGGATATCTATTTTTTCTATAGACAAAAACTGGACCAACTATAGGCCTCTTTGGATTTTTGAATGGAAACTGAATCGGACATTCAGACAAATTAAATGGATGATGATGTTATTTGCAACTACCGGAATTGGATTGAATAAGGTAAAGACAACTCAACAGATTATATAGCCTACTTCAAAAAGGTGTATTTGTTGTCTTGGCTAGAGCAGTCTGTAATACAGAGCTCTGGTCTTGGATATCCACTTCTGTGGAAGAATTGTCTAATGCTGGGTGGATACGCTACCCATTCATCTGACCATTTAGCCTAAATGATTATTATCAATAATGAACAAGTCATCATTAGGCCTACTCTACTCTTCAGTCAGTCTTTTCAGTTATGTTTATGTCACAGTGTTTACCGTAGGCCGAGGCCTGTTTGTCAACATTTTAATTACATTCAAACGTCATTTATATTCTCTGACTAAATGTTATATTTGGAGTTTGCACAAATATTTTCACTAAATAATACCTGTCACCTACATTTACAAGACATAGCCTAATCGTTTTAGATTTTGATGTGGTAGTCTTGGCCTAACATTTTTGGAAAGAAAAATGAGGCAAAAATATTAAATATCTAAGTAACAATCTAAGGAAAGAAACCTCCAGGAAAAATGCAACAGTCTGAATGAAATGTCCATTTGTTAAAGATATTAACAGAGATGTTATTTTAGGGGGCACATTAAACCCCTGGGACATGGGCCACAGCGGGAGTTCGGCAGGCCCTCCACAGTTCAACAGTAGCTCTTAACCCCGGTACTGGCGGAGCCAACATGTGTCATAGGCTTTTTTTTCTGCACTCTAGTTTTACCCCTCAATCTGCTTTGACGTTACCGCGTACAATAACAATCACTACAATTACCACTACACCGAGAGTTATACGTTAGGTTGGATAGGTTATTTGGATTCGCCTATAGGAAACCACGTTGCAAACAAGTCTATACTTATGTGTTTATAACCATTATTAACTTATTATAATTATCCTAATGTAGATATCGCAATGTTTTGTTTAATGAAACAGTGGGTTTCAACCCTCATTTTATGCCCTAATAAATCACCGATTGTCAAACAAAACATTATATTTTATTGGCAACAACATGTGTTCTCTCTGTCTCCTGCTCTTCCTATCCTCAGCCACAGCGGTGTAGCAAGCCGATGGAATTTCATAAACTGGTGAGGAATATGTTCTGTTAAGTTAAACATGTGGTGACAGCTTGACGCCGGAGTCTCTGCATTCTCGTGCCCCCGGTGCGCAAATGTGCACGTAGACATAAATCTGGAAAGGGCCGAAAAACGCGTCAGTTTACTGGCCTCATGTTCAACTTCATGAGGCGCGCGGTGAACATTTGTATGCGTCGGTTCCACATTTCGTTTCGTGCCATGAAATTGTTGTCTACAACCAGCGGTGCGACCTTAACAGGAGTGCAGGGGGTTCATCAGTACATTTATGATCTACAACCGGCTCTACAGCCCTACACAGAAAAGGCAGTGTGAAAAAAAGCACCATAAACGCATCTAGAATTGAAGCTTTGTCAATACAACGACGTTGCCTTTCTAAAATGACTGTTACTGGGACTACTACACAAATACAATACATTGACAGAACATTCATCCATGTGCCAAATCATTAAATGCTGTAGATGCTTTTCAGAAGGCCATTTTCTGTGTTTCAATGCTAATACATATAACTTTCTCCTCTCCCATTTCCCTTTCTCAACCATGGTCCCCATCTCCTTTGTCTACCCCCCTCCACTCTTACCATTGTCCACCACCAAAACCCTCCCATCCAGCCAAGTGGAATCAAAATAATAGTTCCTCTCCCTCTGACATTTATATAAACTAAGCTAACCTCCACACCACCACCATTTCAGAAGTCTCAACTAAAAAGTATGGATTTCTCTAGCTCCCTGCCTCCCTCACCTTCTCCATTATACACCTCCCCCTTCATCCCCAACTCCTCCTTCCCCTCCACCTCTCCATACATCTCTCCTTCCCCCAGCCTGGCCTCAACCGCTCTCTTCTGCTCCCTCCTGTCCCTCCTGGCTCTCCTGGGCATTGGGGGGAACCTCTACACCATGGGTCTCCTCATCAGACGCAGGAGAGGCAGAAGGAGGCGAGGGTGTTCTAGCTGCTGTTTAGGAGGGAGAGGAGTACCGTTACCATCCTGCCTCTCCTCCTCTCCCCCCTCCCTCTCCCCTTCCTCCTCTCCCACCTCCTCTTCCTCCACCTCCCTCCACCTCCAGGTGCTGAGTCTAGCTCTGGCGGACCTCCTCTACCTCTTCACGGCTCCCTTCATCGTGTACGACAGCCTGGCAGCTGACTGGGCGTTTGGGGAGCTGGGCTGTCGCCTCCTCTTCAGCCTGGACCTGATCACCCTGCACGCCTCCATCTACACCCTCACCGCCATGAGTCTGGACCGCTATCGGGCTGTGGCCAACCCCCTGGCCACCTCGTCCTCCCCCTCCTCTGGGCTGCTCCGTGTGGCCCTGGCCTGGGGCCTGGCGGTGGCACTCAGCCTGCCCATGATGATCACCCTCCACCTGGAGGACGGAGACGACGGACAGCTGTGTGTCCCTGCCTGGGACGAGCAGAGCTCCAAAGTGTATATGAGCGTGCTGTTCTGTACCAGTATGATAGGGCCGGGGCTGGCCATCGGGGGGCTGTATGCTACTCTGGGCCGTCTCTACTGGGTGTCCCAGACCCAGCCCTGGGCCAGTGGTAGTGGGGGTAGCACGTCCTACCCTCCACGGGCTCCAAGGCCCAAGGTCCTGCTCCTCATCCTGGGGATAGTTCTGGCCTTCTGGGCCTGTTTCTTGCCCTTCTGGGTGTGGCAGCTGCTGCCGCTATACCGGCCCGACATGCTGCGGACAGTACCGGTGGGTACCCAGGTGACGGTGAACCGGATCCTAACGGGGCTGACGTACGGGAACTCTTGCGTGAACCCATTCTTCTACACGCTGCTCACAGGGGGGAAACGACGGAGGAACAGGCAGACACCGACGTCAGCGAATCAGCTCTGCCGCAAGAGCAGTCCGCAGTAGTGTTCGTGACAACACAGACAGTCCGGTATAATAGACTGCTCTGGGGGCTGGTGGGGGGCTGCTTACAAACTGTCCGATTCAAACACCCCCGTCTCCCCCTGAAATATCAAAGGGCATTTCACTGTGTGATTGTTACTTCATAAGGACTATATTAAAGACAGCACTTTATATGCACGGATGTGACTGGACCATATTTCCTATTTGGAGATTAAAAATGTGACGGGCTGAGCGAAAATACCAAAGCTTCAAAACAAAAGAAATATCTCATTGATTGTATGAATTCACAAAAATACATCCACATACGGGCCATGAGTGGAGTATGACAACAGGGAAGCAGTGTTTGTGTGTTCTGTTATCATTTAGGGGGCTTTAGTGAAACCGTGCATTTACAGTAAAATGACGACGCACTTCTATCAGTCTGGAAGGCCAGAAAAGGTTTTGCTTTTGAACAGCAACTGATTGTCACTGGCCATGACATATTTGGAGATTTTTCTTTAAAAAGTTGTTTATTGACACAGACTGATGTTTGAGGGGGTAGAGAGGACCTCGTGTCACGGACCCTTAACGTTTGATATGCACCCCTAAAGTCAGACCTTTTTTTATTAGCAATACCTGCATGTTGGGTTTGGACTTTTATTTTGTAATGAACTCTGCAATGCTTTGCATGGTGACGATGACGCCTGTATTTATATCCAGTTTGGTGTGTATAATATGATATAATATATCAAATAAAAACATGCTTTATATACTAGAGTCTATGTCACAGGTTTTTTGTTCCCTAGAGGAGAGGATGTGTTCCTCTTGACCCCTCAGAAAACATAACTGAAAATACAGATCTCATACCCACGGTTTTATGGTATTTATGACAATAGCAGATGAGGGGAGAGAAAGAGAGATGGCCAGAGAGAGAGAGAGACAGTGAGAAAAAGAGGGATTGCCAGAGAGAAAGAGACTGAGAAAAAGAGGGATGGCCAGAGAGAGAAAGAGAGACAGTGAGAAAAGGAGGGATGGCCAGAGAGAGAGAGACAGTGAGAAAAAGAGGGATGGCCAGAGAGAGTGAGCAAAGAGATATAGAGGGATGGCCAGAGAGAGAGACAGTGAGAGAAAGAGGGATGCCCAGAGAGAGAGAGACAGTGAGAAAAAGAGGGATGGCCAGAGAGAGAGAGACAGTGAGAAAAAGAGGGATGGCCAGAGAGAGAGAGACAGTGAGAAAAAAGAGGGATGGCCAGAGAGAGAGAGACAGTGAGAAAAAGAGGGATGGCCAGAGAGAGAGAGACAGTGAGAAAAAGAGGGATGGCCAGAGAGAGAGAGACAGTGAGAAAAAGAGGGGTGGCCAGAGAGAGAGAGAGAGACAGTGAGAAAAAGAGGGATGGCCAGAGAGAGAGAGAGACAGTGAGAAAAAGAGGGATGGCCAGAGAGAGAGACAGACAGTGAAAAAGAGGGATGGCCAGAGAGAGAGACAGTGAGAAAAAAGGGGTGGCGAGAGAGAGAGAGAGAGAGAGAGACAGTGAGAAAAAGAGGGATGGCCAGAGAGAGAGAGAGACAGTGAGAAAAAGGGATGGCCAGAGAGAGAGACAGTGAGAAAAAAGGGGTGGCCAGAGAGAGAGAGAGAGACAGTGAGAAAAAGAGGGATGGCCAGAGAGAGAGAGACAGTGAGAAAAAAGGGGATGGCCAGAGAGAGAGACAGTGAGAAAAAGAGGGGTGGTTAGAGAGAGTGAGACAGTGTGAAAAAAGGGGTGGCCAGAGAGAGAGAGAGAGACAGTGAGAAAAAAGGGATGGCCAGAGAGAGAGAGACAGTGAGAAAAAGAGGGATGGGCAGAGAGAGTGAGACAGTGTGAAAAAAGGGGTGGCCAGAGAGAGAGAGACAGTGAGAAAAAGGGGTGGCCAGAGAGAGAGAGAGAGAGACAGAGAGAAAAAGGGAAGGCCAGAGAGAGAGAGAGAGAGAGAGAAAAAGAGGGATGGCCAGAGAGAGAGAGACAGAGAGAAAAAAAGGGATGGCCAGAGAGAGAGAGACAGGGAGAAAAAAAGGGATGGCCAGAGAGAGAGAGACAGTGAGAAAAAGGGGTGGCCAGAGAGAGAGAGACAGTGAGAAAAAAGGGGTGGCCAGAGAGAGAGAGAGACAGTGAGAAAAAAAAAGGGAAGGCCAGAGAGAGAGAGAGAGACAGTGAGAAAAAGAGGGATGGCCAGAGAGAGAGAGACAGTGAGAAAAAGAGGGGTGGCCAGAGAGAGAGAGACAGTGAGAAAAAAGAGGGATGGCCAGAGAGAGAGAGACAGTGAGAAAAAGAGGGATGGCCAGAGAGAGAGAGAGAGAGAAAAAGAGGGATGGCCAGAGAGAGAGAGACAGTGAGAAAAAGAGGGATGCCCAGAGAGAGAGAGAGAGACAGTGAGAAAAAGAGGGATGGCCAGAGAGAGAGAGAGAGAGAGAAAAAGAGGGATGCCCAGAGAGAGAGAGAGACAGTGAGAAAAAGAGGGATGGCCAGAGAGAGAGAGAGAGAGAGAAAAAGAGGGATGCCCAGAGAGAGAGAGAGACAGTGAGAAAAAGAGGGATGGCCAGAGAGAGAGAGAGAGAGAGAAAAAGAGGGATGCCCAGAGAGAGAGACAGTGAGAAAAAGAGGGATGGCCAGAGAGAGAGAGAGACAGTGAGAAAAAGAGGGATGGCCAGAGAGAGAGAGAGAGAGAGAGAGAGAGAGAGAGAAAAAAGAGGGATGCCCAGAGAGAGAGAGAGACAGTGAGAAAAAGAGGGATGGCCAGAGAGAGAGAGAGAGAGAGAGAGAGAAAAAGAGGGATGGCCAGAGAGAGAGAGACAGTGAGAAAAAGAGGGATGCCCAGAGAGAGAGAGAGACGGTGAGAAAAAGAGGGATGGCCAGAGAGAGAGAGACAGTGAGAAAAAGAGGGATGGCCAGAGAGAGAGAGAGAGAGAGAGAGAGAAAAAGAGGGATGCCCAGAGAGAGAGACAGTGAGAAAAAGAGGGATGGCCAGAGAGAGAGAGAGACAGTGAGAAAAAGAGGGATGGCCAGAGAGAGAGAGACAGTGAGAAAAAAGAAAAAACAGAGCAAACTAGAATGCTATTTGGCCCTACACAGAGAGTACACAGCGGCAGAATACCTGACCACTGTGACTGACCCAAAATTAAGGAAAGCTTTGACTATGTACAGACTCAGTGAGCATAACCTTGCTATTGAGAAAGGCCGCCGTAGGCAGACATTGCTCTCAAGAGAAGACAGGCTATGTGCTCACTGCCCACAAAATGAGGTGGAAACTGAGCTGCACTTCCTAACCTCCTGCCCAATGTATGACCATATTAGAGAGACATATTTCCCCAGATCACACAGATCCACAAAGAATTCGAAAACATATCCAATTTTGAAAAACTCCCATACCTACTGGGTGAAATTCCACAGTGTGCCATCACAGCAGCAAGATTTGTGACCTGTTGCCACGAGAAAAGGGCAACCAGTGAAGAACAAACACCATTGTAAATACAACCCATATTTATGCTTATTTATTTTATCTTGTGTCCTTTAATTATTTGTACATTGTATATATATATATATATAATATGACATTTGTAATGTCTTTACTGTTTTGAAACTGTTGTATGTGTAATGTTCACTGTTAATTTTTGTTGTTTTTCACTTTATATATTCACTTTGTATGTTGTCTACCTCACTTGCTTTGGCAATGTTAACACATGTTTCCCATGCCAATAAAGCCCTTGAATTGAATTGAATTGAATTGAATTGAGAGAGAGAGAGAGAAAAAGAGGGATGCCCAGAGAGAGAGAGACAGTGAGAAAAAGAGGGATGCCCAGAGAGTGAGAGACAGTGAGAAAAAGAGGGATGGCCAGAGAGAGAGAGAGAGAGAGAGAGAAAAAGAGGGATGCCTAGAGAGAGAGACAGTGAGAAAAAGAGGGATGGCCAGGGAGAGAGAGAGAGAGAAAAAGAGGGATGGCCAGGGAGAGAGAGACAGTGAGAAAAAGAGGGATGCCCAGAGAGAGAGAGAGACAGTGAGAAAAAGAGGGATGGCCAGAGAGAGAGAGAGAGACAGTGAGAAAAAGAGGGATGGCCAGAGAGAGTGAGCAAAGAGATGTAGAGGGAAGGAGGGGGACAGAAGGCGAGAAGAAGGAGCGACAGAAAAAGAGAGAAAAAAGCAGAGAATGAAAGGCCAAGAAGAAAGTGCTGAGTGGAAAAATCCCTGGATTTGAGTTTGCACTCATACTTTTATTTGTGTGTCTGTGTCAGCGTGTCTGTGAGTCTCTCAGGTCTTCCCTTTCCCTGTGTGTGTTCGCTGGGCAGTCTCTCTGTGTGTCTCCTTGTAGCAACGGTGTGTCTGTCTGTGTCTGACTCAAACACTGACTGTACTATACACCCAACAAAACCCTGTGGCTCTTTGATGCAGATGAGCAAATATTGTTGTTTGACAGAGAGGAGTGAGGTTGGGGGATAGGGGGCTGGGTGGGGGGATAGGGGCTGGGTGGGGGATAGGGGCTGGGTGGTGGGGGGTTAGGGTCTGGGTGGTAGGAGGGATAGGGGTTGGGTGGTGGGAGGGTTAGGGTCTGGGTGGTGGGAGGGATAGGGGCTGGGTGGTGGGAGGGTTAGGGTCTGGGGGTGGGAGGGATAGGGGGTTGGGTGGTGGGAGGAATAGGGGCTGGGTGGTGGGGGATGAAAGAGGGCTGGGTGGTGGGAGGGATAGGGGGCTGGGTGATGGGAGTGATAGGGGGCTGGGTGGTGGGAGGGATAGGGGGTTGGGTGGTGGGAGGGATAGGGGGCTGGGTGGTGGGAGGGATAGGGGGCTGGGTGGTGGGAGGGATAAGGGGTTGGGTGGTGGGAGGGATAGGGGGTTGGGTGGTGGAGGTGTACATATGTGAAGGTTTGTTTAGAAGTACTGCATGGGTGCATTTAAGAGAGTGGAGAAGAACAATGGACTTGTTGATGCATTTCACGCTACTAATCAGTGGGAATAGGGGACAGGTGTGTGTAATGAAAGTTCCGAAGGGATCCGTGACAGTAACATCAATGCATAGCATCAATGCCTTCCTCTTGCAGGAACTGCTGACACACTCCAGCCACATGAGGTCTAGCCTTGTCTTGATTTAGGAGGAACCCAGGGCCAATCGCACCAGCATATGGTCTCACAAGGGGTCTGAGGATCTCATCTCGGTACCTAATGGCAGTCAGGCTACCTCTGGCGAGCACATGGAGGGCTGTGCGGCCCCCCAAAGAAATGCCACCCCACACCATGACTGACCCACCGCCAAACCGGTCATGCTGGAGGATGTTGCAGGCAGCGGAACGTTCTCCACAGCGTCTCCAGACTCTGTCACGTCTGTCATATGTGCTCAGTGTGAATGTGCCAGTGGCTGAATTTGCCAATCTTGGTGTTCTCTGGCAAATGCCAAACGTCCTGCACGGTGTTGGGCTGTAAGCACAACCCCCACCTGTGGACGTTGGGCCCTCATACCACCCTCATGGAGTCTGCTTCTGACCGTTTGAGCAGACACATGCACATTTGTGGCATGCTGGAGGTCATTTTGCAGGGCTCTGGCAGTGCTCCTCCTGCTCCTCCTTGTACAAAGGCGGAGGTAGTGGTCCTGCTGCTGGGTTGTTGCCCTCCTACGGCCTCCTCCACGTCTCCTGATGTACTGGTCTGTCTCCTGGTAGCGCCTCCATGCTCTGGACACTACGCTGACAGACACAGCAAACCTTCTTGCCACAGCTCGCATTGATGTGCCATCCTGGATGAGCTGCACTACCTGAGCCACTTGTGTGGTGGGTTGTAGACTCCGTCTCATGCTACCACTAGAGTGAAAGCACCGCCAGCATTCAAAAGTGTCCAAAACATCAGCCAGGAAGCATAGGAACTGAGAAGTGGTCTGTGGTCACCACCTGCAGAACCACTCCTTTATTGGGGGTGTCTTGCTAATTGCCTATAATTTCCACATGTTGTCTATTCAATTTGCACAACAGCATGTGAAATGTATTGTCAATCAGTGTTGCTTCCTAAGTGGACAGTTTGATTTCACAGAAGTGTGATTGACTATTTTTTTGAGCAGTGTATACAGTGCATTCGGAAAGTATTCAGACACCTTGACTTTTTACACATTTTATTACGTTATAGCCTTATTCTAAAAGTGATAAATGTAAAAATCTTCAATCTACACACAATACCCCATAATGACAAATCAAAACACATTTTTTATACATTTTTGCCAATTTATAAATGTAAAAAAAAAATACATTTACGTAAGTATTCAGACTCTTTAGTCAGTACTTGTTGAAGCACCTTTGGAAGAGATTACAGCCTTGAGTCTTCTTGGGTATGACGCTAAAAGCTTGGTACGCCTTTATTTTGATAGTTTCTTACATTATTTTCTGCAGATCCTCTCAAGCTCTGTCAGGTTGGATGAGGAGCGTCGCTGAACAGCTATTTTCAGGTCTCTCCAGAGATGTTGGATCAGGTTCAAGTCCGGTCTCTGGCTGGGCCACTCAAGGACATTCAGAGACTTGACCCAAAGCCACTCCAGTGTTTTCTTGGCTGTGTGCTTAGGGTCTCTGTCCTGTTGGAAGGTGAACCTTTGCCCCAGCCTGAGGTCCTGAGTGCTCTGGAGCAGGTTTTCACCAAGGATCCGTCTGTACTTTGCTCCGTTCATATTTCCCTCGATCCTGACTAGTCTCCCAGTCCCTGCCACTGAAAAACACCCCCAAAGCATGATGCTGCCACCACGATGCTTCATCGTAGGGATGGTGCCAGGTTTCCTCCAGATGTGACGCTAAGCATTCAGGCCAAAGAGTTCAATCTTGGTTTCATCAGACCAGTGACTCATGTTCTGAGTCTTTAGGTACCTTTTTGGCAAACTCCAAGTGGGCTGTCATGTGCCTTTTACTGAGGAGTTGCTTCCTTCTGGCCACTCTACTATAAAGGCCTGATTGGTGGAGTGCTGCAGAGATGGTTGTCCTTCTGGAAGGTTCTCCCATCTCCACAGAGGAACTCTGGAGCTCTGTCAGAGTGACCATTGGGTTCTTGGTCACCTCCCTGACCAAGTCCCTTCTCCCCAGATTGCTCAGTTTGGCCAGACGGCCAGCTCTACTCTAAGCTTACTCTAAACTTGTTCCATTTAAGAATGATGGAGGCCACTGTGTTCTAGAGGATTTTTATTTATTTAATCCATTTTAGAAAAAGGCTGTAATGTAACAAAATGTGGAAAAGTCAAGGGGTCTGAATACTTTCTGAATGCACTGTATGTAATAATTGACATTATTTGATTCAATACAACGTTTAGTCGTAACATCCTATTGAAATAATATAATAGAAATATCAATTTATACCAGTTATATCACCATACTATGGTTCTGTCCTCTGTATGATGTGATCATTAACGCCAGAGTTAAAGAAACAGAGACAGAAGGGCACTTTATCCATCCCAGTCCCTCAGAGATATTCTCCTTTAGATGAATGGTTCAGGGTCAACACAGATCCATCAAGTAGGGTTTTAAATGAATTGCAGAAGGTAAAAGGCCGGTCTAATATTACATTACTGCTGAATGATGTGTTTCCTCTGTCCATTCAAATCATGTGGCATTCAAGGACATACGGTAGTGGTTGAAATGTACACATTTGTTACCCGGAGGAAAATCAGGGATGATTGTACTTTTTCAAGGGGAGGGTTTAATATTTGTTTTATTTAGTCCAGGGGAGGGTAATGTAATTTGTAATAAATTAAATGTCATATTGCTCCGTGTTTGAGAATGAGTTGCTTATTATATCTCGATGTGTGCCCAATGCTGCCCCTCATACCTGATTCTCTGCTAGGCGTGCAATAGAGTCTGCCTAGTGTGGTCTCCATCAAATGTTCCATACCCTATACTATAGGCTATATGAAGAGCATGCTCTGAGAATCACAGGGCAAAGTTACAGTGCCTTCAGAAAGTAGTCAGACCCCTTGACTTATTCCACATTTTGTTGTGTTACAACCTGAATTCAAAATGGGTTAAATAGATTGTTTTCTTTCACCCATCTACACAAGGTTTTGACCCTTGTCTGTTTTCTGGATTCCATACCGCCTGCCTGACCTCGAGCCTGCCTGACCTCGAGCCTGTCTGACCTCGAGCCTGCCTGACCTCGAGCCTGCCTGACCTCGAGCCTGCCTGACCTCGAGCCTGCCTGACCTCGAGCCTGTCTGACCTCGAGCCTGCCTGACCTCGAGCCTGCCTGACCTCGAGCCTGCCTGACCTCGAGCCTGTCTGACCTCGAGCCTGCCTGACCTCGAGCCTGCCTGACCTCGAGCCTGCCTGACCTCGAGCCTGCCTGACCTCGAGCCTGTCTGCCTGAGCCTGCCCTCGAGCCTGCCTGACCTGCCTGCCTGACCTCGAGCCCTGCCTGAGCCTCTGACCTCGAGCCTGCCTGACCTCGAGCCTGCCTGACCTCGAGCCTGCCTGACCTCGAGCCTGCCTGACCTCGAGCCTGCCTGACCTCGAGCCTGTCTGACCTCGAGCCTGCCTGACCTCGAGCCTGCCTGACCTCGAGCCTGCCTGACCTCGAGCCTGTCTGACCTCGAGCCTGCCTGACCTCGAGCCTGCCTGACCTCGAGCCTGCCTGACCTCGAGCCTGTCTGCCACTCTGTACCTCCTGGACTCTGAACTGGTTTGACCTTTTGCCTGTCCACGACCATTCTCTTGCCGTACCCCTTTGGATTGATTAAGATAATGCTTGTAATCATTAAGGAATGACACGTTTTTCAGGACACAAAATGTACAGAATAGAGCTAAGCACAGGCTAAATGTAAAACCTGGTTCAGACTACTTTCCACTATAA
This sequence comes from Oncorhynchus keta, assembly GCF_023373465.1. Classification (NCBI taxonomy): domain Eukaryota; kingdom Metazoa; phylum Chordata; class Actinopteri; order Salmoniformes; family Salmonidae; genus Oncorhynchus; species Oncorhynchus keta. Next base: position 77,913,331 of record NC_068454.1, read on the forward strand.
GGGCACAAGGCGAGACCCAGATGCAGACATGGGAGGCAGATGGTTTGAGTCTTTGATATTTATTAACATGATGCAGCCACCACTATGCTTGAACATATGGAGAGTGGTACTCTGTAATGTGTTGTATTAGATTTGCCCCACACGTAACACTTTTCCTTCTGGACAAAAAGCTAATTGCTTAGCCACATTTTTAGCAGTATTACTTTAGTGCCTTGTTGCAAACAGGATGCATGTTTTGAAATATTTTTATTCTGTACAGGCTTCCTTTTTACTCTGTCAATTAGGTTAGATTTGTGGAATAACTACAATGTTGTTGATCCATCCTCAGTTTTCTCCTATCACAGCCATTAAACTGCAACTGTTTTAAAAATCACCATTGGCCTTATGATGAAATCCCTTGCCTTCTTCTCTGGAAACTGAGTTAGGAAGGATACCTGCATCTTTGTAGTGACTGGGTGTATTGATACACCATCCAAACTATAATTAATAACTTCACCATGCTCAAAGGACTATTCAATGTCTGTTTTTTTGTGTGTTTTTTTATACCCATCTACCAATAGATGCCCTTCTTTGTGAAGCATTGGAAAACCTCCCTGGTCTTTGTGGTTGAATCTATGTTTGAAATTCACTGCTCGACTGAGGGACCTTACAGATAATTGTATGTGTGGGGTAGTCATTCAAAAATCATGTCAAACACAATTATTCCATGCAAATTATTATGTGACTTGTTAAGCACATTTTTACTCCTGAACTTATTTAGGCTTGCCATAACAAAGGGGTTGAAAACTTAATGACACAAGACATGTCAGCTTTTTATTTTAATTCATTTGTAAACATTTAGAAAAATATAATTCCACGTTGACATTATAGGGTATTTTTTAATACAGGCTGTAACACAACATGTAGAAAAAGTCAAGGGGTGTGAATACTAATTTACAAACTTTACACTTTACTATGAAGCGGCAGCATGGACAGTGCATGGATGCTGAAATGCTAATTCGAGAAGGCCTAATTAATTTAAACTGTGTTGATTTTAATTTGACTTTAGGCTACTCACAACAAGAGGGCTTTGTGTAGGAGCCCAATTCTTCCTATTCAAGAAATAAGAGGTATGTCTACCTGTTTGATAGACAAAATTACTCTACAATCCATAGATTTTATCAGCCAATTCCTTCAGTCACCATGCACTCCTTAAATATCTCAGTGTCAATAAAGGGCTTGATGTGTTAAGTTAAAACCAGTGCTCGAGTTGAGGGGGTATGTGAGGGTATTGTGACTTTTGTTAAAGGATTCGCCCCATTTTTTTCAATTTTTCACCTAAAATGACTTACCCAAATCTAACTGCCTGTAGCAAGGACATGCATATTCTTGGTACCATTTGAAAGGAAACACTTTGAAGTTTGTGGAAATGTGAAAGGAATGTAGGAGAATATAACACAATAGATCTGGTAAAAGATAATACAAAGATAATACAAAAGACAACTGCTCTTTTGTATTTTTTTTGTACCATCATCTTTGAAATGCAAGAGAAAGGCCAAAATGTATTATTCCAGCCCAGGTGCAATTTAGATGTGTCACTAGATGGCAGCAGTGTATGTGCAAAGTTTTAGACTGATCCAATGAACCATTGCATTTCTGTTAAAAATGTTGGGTCAAGACTGCCCAAATGTGCCTAATTTGTTTTTTAATAACTTTATGTTCAAAATTGTGCACTCTCCACAAACAATAGTAAAAAACAATGTTATTTTACTGTAATAGCTACTGTAAATTGGACAGTGGCGTTAGATTAACAAGAATTTAAGCTTTGTGACAATATCAGGTATGTCTATGTCCTGGGAAATGTTCTTGTTAAGTACAACCTCATGCTAATCGCATTAGCCTACGTTAGCTCAACCGTTCAGTGGACGGGACACTGATCCCAAAGAAGTTTTAAAGGAAATAGCTAAAGCATAGGCCTACCTCTTGTTAGCTTTTGTGGACCTTATTATACACTGCGATCTATAACGACACTTTAGTTTGTAATACTTTATGCTTTAAACAAACTGTAAAATGCCGGGGAAAGTCGAGACTATGATGCATATGGGACATCTTTGGTTTGTCTCTACGACATTCAGAGGATGCACTACAACCTATTGCAGAGGAGACAAAAATGAAGTAATGTGTAATTCTGTCACTATCAACTGACGTCTAAAATGTCAACAGGCTATAAAACAATACACTAACTCTAAATCAGTCAGGAGCAAGCTGGGTAGCATAAGAAAGAAAATTAATAATTTCGGTTATATTATTATTATTTATTTGACCTTCATTTAACCAGGGGAAACCCATTGAGACCAGGGTCTCATTTTGAAGGTTGCCCTGGGAACAATAAATCAACATAATCAGAATCAAAACAACACAATCAATTTACAATTTCACGTTTCAACAAATCAAATTCAAAAGCAGCAGATAAAATTACACATCAATCAAAACAAGTGCATTTGTCCTTCACCACATTCCTCATGAAAGTCCCAACCTGACCCTTCGAGACCAGAGAGTCAAGCCTCAAAGTGGGCTGCATGTCCTTCCATGCGCTAAGCGCACAATAACTAAAGGCAATCTTCCCCAACTCTGTGGAGACCAGAGAAACCTCTAGAACTATTCAGTCTTGAGAGCAAGTCTGGTGGCTTTATTTCCAATTAAGAAGTGAGGTAGCTAGGGAGTTTCTGGAGAACTGTTTAACATACAAATAGCAGCCAATGTTGGGCCCTTTTGGTAGTCAGAGACTCCCAGCCAACAGAATTCTATAAAAGGCAATGAGGTGTACGAAAATATTGCCCAGTGATATAGCTTAAGCCACCATTTAAGAAATCAATTGTGAAGCATTTGTGACATGCTACAGGCTGGCAGGAGAGCTCAGCATTTCAACAACAGGACTTTAACAACATGCCTATACATTTAGCATTTAGGCTATAAACAATTACTTTATTTTTTACTTAGAGTTAAATAATAATGAAATGAAAAATGTCTTATTAGGCTATAGAGTCATTCTACAATGCCTTTGAATCCACTTTTAGAAACATGAGTTTGGCCGGTCTTTGGTTTGAGAATCATGCGGTGAGCCATGCATGCCTAGTTCATTTAACCTAACAAATGCTCTTATGCCCTAATCACAGTAAACATAAATATATTTTGTGATAACAATATCATGGAATAAAATAGAATACATTTGTAAATGTACAAGTGCATATACTGTAGGCCTACCTGATGATATGCGGGCGGCTGCTGTGTTAAAAAAACAAAAGTTTTCTCGAATTCATGTATGATCAGATACTTCAGATGTAACTGGTTCTGTTGAGCTCCATGTTTACAGTTGAACAACTTTAGCACTGTTCCAGACTTAGACTATCCTCTTTATTAAAGTCTAGTTTCTCAGACCGCAAATAAGATGATAGATTCATGCCGTGCTTTTATTAGAATGGAGATCTTTTCACCCCTACCCTTGTCAGCGGTGGTCTGCGAATCACAACTTTCTGCCACTTTGCCATGTAATGCTTACAAAAGAAAAAAACGTTTCTAAAACTGCATCTAAGGCTCTGGTCTGTCCTAGGAGGGTAAACGGTAGGCATGTTCTCTGCTATCCACTATGTTTTAATTGTTATTATGGGTATAGTGGAGGGTCACTTGTTTTTTTTTAAGAGTTCAGGGAGGGTCGGGTAAAAGTTGTTCAGGGAGGGTCGGGTAAAAGTTGTTCAGGGATGGTCGGGTTAAAGTTGTTCAGGGAGGGTCGGGTTAAAGTTGTTCAGGGATGGTCAGGTAAAAGTTGTTCAGGGATGGTCGGGTTAAAGTTGTTCAGGGATGGTCGGGTTAAAGTTGTTCAGGGATGGTCAGGTAAAAGTTGTTCAGGGAGGGTCGGGTTAAAGTTGTTCAGGGATGGTCGGGTTAAAGTTGTTCAGGGAGGGTCGGGTTAAAGTTGTTCAGGGAGGGTCGGGTAAAAGTTGTTCAGGGATGGTCAGGTAAAAGTTGTTCAGGGAGGGTCGGGTAAAAGTTGTTCAGGGAGGGTCGGGTAAAAGTTGTTCAGGGATGGTCAGGTAAAAGTTGTTCAGGGAGGGTCGGGTAAAAGTTGTTCAGGGATGGTCGGGTTAAAGTTGTTCAGGGATGGTCAGGTAAAAGTTGTTCAGGGAGGGTCGGGTAAAAGTTGTTCAGGGAGGGTCGGGTAAAAGTTGTTCAGGGAGGGTCGGGTTAAAGTTGTTCAGGGAGGGTCGGGTTAAAGTTGTTCAGGGAGGGTCGGGTTAAAGTTGTTCAGGGAGGGTCGGGTTAAAGTTGTTCAGGGAGGGTCGGGTAAAAGTTGTTCAGGGATGGTCGGGTAAAAGTTGTTCAGGGAGGGTCGGGTTAAAGTTGTTCAGGGATGGTCGGGTTAAAGTTGTTCAGGGAGGGTCAGGTAAAAGTTGTTCAGGGAGGGTCGGGTAAAAGTTGTTCAGGGAGGGTCGGGTAAAAGTTGTTCAGGGAGGGTCGGGTTAAAGTTGTTCAGGGATGGTCGGGTAAAAGTTGTTCAGGGAGGGTCGGGTTAAAGTTGTTCAGGGATGGTCAGGTAAAAGTTGTTCAGGGAGGGTCGGGTTAAAGTTGTTCAGGGATGGTCAGGTAAAAGTTGTTCAGGGAGGGTCGGGTAAAAGTTGTTCAGGGAGGGTCGGGTAAAAGTTGTTCAGGGAGGGTCGGGTTAAAGTTGTTCAGGGAGGGTCGGGTTAAAGTTGTTCAGGGAGGGTCGGGTTAAAGTTGTTCAGGGAGGGTCGGGTAAAAGTTGTTCAGGGAGGGTCGGGTTAAAGTTGTTCAGGGAGGGTCGGGTAAAAGTATATTTTACTGAAGGAGGGCCATCCATTTTCAGGTCCGATTTTCTCCAGTTGTCATTCATTATAAATAACGTACAGTCCCTAAAAGTTATCTCGGTTACTATTCAGAAAGGCCTAAATGTAACTTAGTGAAGGGAATCTCAAATCTGCAGAGAGAGTGGACCTACACAGGGGGTAAGGAGGGAGCTGGTAAGTCCTGTAACTAAGAGACATATTGGTAACACCTGACCCTTAAAACACTGATGATGAGAAACATTGGTGAGCAGTAGCTCGTTGGATTGGTTGGCTGATGGGCAAACACCCTTTTCCATAATAATAATATATGCCATTTAAATTTATCAACATACACAGCAACAACACCCTCTGGAGACATCCCAAACCAATTAAAGTTTGTTTTGACAGATCGCTATCCACGATAAGTCTACAATAATTATGTGATGTCAACAAACTACGCATTGACTTTCATGGCGATATGGGTGAACTGTGGAAACTGTTGTGGACTTCAGAACTGTTCTAGCCATCTGAATGTGCGTCCTGGCCGTTCTGTCTGTATGGTTGGGAGCCTCTCCTGAAGTCTCGGGTTTTTCCACCATGTGTTTCCATTTACCTGGGTTACCTCGGAGCGTGACGTTCCCACCGCAGTTATTACCCAGCGCCCTGTGCGGTCACTCTGTGGGGGGGGGGCTCTTCTTCTGTGAAGTCAATGCAATAGCCATCCACCTTGAGACCCTTAATGTTACAGACAACTAGTCGGTCTCGGAGACCTTCTTAGTCCAACTGGGCTCTCGGACTAGACGTTACAGTAGAGATACAGCATATTTGACAGACAGAGACGCTGTATAAAGAAAAACATATTGGCTCTTGGGACGAATGTAGGGTTCATGTGGGAATGTGCTCCACGGATCCCAAACTTACAGCAAAATGACAGAAATGGAGGGTTAAACTGAAGCTCATCCAAAACAGACATTTCACTCCATTTTCGCCATTGGGGATTTGACAGTACTGGCAGTGGAGTTGGTCATTGAATATTGCCCGTCTCAGGCATATTGGACAGGCCTTGGGTGTCAGTGTATTCTCCATATATCAGATGATTAAGTTATCCCTCACGTCTGCTGGGATGACTGAGTGTTTGATAAACTTCAAACACGTTGTGTTTATTCAACCCAACCAAACCGGCGGAAAATATTGCCTCAGTCGGAGGCTAAGCCAATCCATAAACTGTGGGTTTGTGTTGGTAGTAACTAGCTCCTGCAGGTCGGGTCCAACCATAACTTCTGCCTCCTGCTCTCCACAGAAACTTCTTATTTCACACCAGAGATGGGTGTCTTCATCCTATCCTCTCATCCGCAGGGAGAGCAGGAAGACAAATATTTTCTTTCAGGAGCGTCGCTCTGTTACCTGAGTTTCATAAATCCAGCACGTCTATTTCCTGGAACTGTTGAGTGTCTTTCCATCCCCTCGCCCCACCCTCCAAACCCTTCTCTGAGCCAGTGTTTGGGCCTGGAGCAGGTGCCCCTCCCCTGGGCAGCCTGCTCAGGAAAGGACCCTGCTGTGCAGACGAGACTGGGCCGCAGCCCGGGCCAAGCTCATGCTGTGAGGGGTATAAGAGGCTCCCTTCTATCCAGACACACACAAAAAAGATTTGCCTTGCACTCCTCCTCCTCTCTCGCTCCGTTTCTCTCCAAAATGCAATCTTCCCATCTGTTTTCCCTCTCTCAAATCACTCTCTTTCTCTACTTCACAAGTCTCTCTGTTTCCCTCTCTCTCTGCCTCCATGTCCCTTCTCTTACCCCATATGACTTTATAAAGGTTACAGACTGAAGCACGTCCATCAATCCTGGAAAATTATGAAAAACATGACTACTAAAAAAAGGTTTAACTCTTTACTCAAGCTATCATAATAAGCAGTAAGAGTTACTCATGTCCTGTAGTCACTCATGTCCTGTAGTCACTCACACCCTGAAGTGACTCATGCCCTGTAGGCCAAGCTGTGTGAGTTACTCATGTCAGTGTAGTTACTCATGCCCTGTAGGCCAAGCTGGGTGAGTTACTCATGTCAGTGTAGTTACTCATGCCCTGTAGGCCAAGCTGTGTGAGTTACTCATGTCAGTGTAGTTACTCATGCCCTGTAGGCCAAGCTGTGTGAGTTACTCATGTCAGTGTAGTTACTCATGCCCTGTAGGCCAAGCTGTGTGAGTTACTCATGTCAGTGTAGTTACTCATGCCCTGTAGGCCAAGCTGTGTGAGTTACTCATGTCAGTGTAGTTACTTATGCCCTGTAGGCCAAGCTGTGTGAGTTACTCATGTCCTGTAGGCCAAGCTGTGTGAGCAAAGAAACTCAATTTATTGACTCCCTGAAGCATCACAACCAGTCACAACTGACACATGGTTACTTACTACATCATTTAATGTGGTAACAACATTTATCAAAGTATTAGGGTAGGGTTTATTTTAGCGAATGCAATCGAAAACCTGTTCAAAACTCCCCTACTCGTAATTGCTGGTTTGACAGCAAACACTCAAACCAGGGAACAGACCGTCTCTTTGTTCACCATATGGCACCCCCACCATGAGGAACCCTCCTCCCCGCCACGTCCCCTGTCTTCACACTTCTGTGTCAGCCGCCAACATCAGGCGAGACCCAGGCTTGCGTGCCTTGAAGGCTGGAGGTTACATAAACCTACATAGGCTCTGCAGTTCGCACATGGGCTCTTACTAGTAAACACTGTAAATATGGCATGTCTCTCCATCCTTCTCCCAGGGCTTGTTTAAAAAATAATTTTTAAAAGTTGAACAAGAAGAATATAGATTTGAGTTGTCCGAATGGACAAGTAAAACAAATCACACACAAAACATTGCAATATCAAACAATGACAATTGGATCCGAGTTGGATCATTGTCCCCCCTGAATGCGATGTATTGCTGTTCTCCCCATTTCTGCAGACTGCAGTAGGATTGTATTGAAATGACAGGTAGGAGCAGTCTTTCAATCATCCCGGGTTGTGAGCTTTTGAGATCAAAGCAAAGAGCTGTGTGTAGCAGTGTGTGCAAGTGTTGATATTCAGTGCTAATTAGTGAGTTATTTACACAGTTAACGCACATTTTGGTCAGCAAACAGGGTTTGTACAGTCATGAAAATCCTGGAAAAGTCATGGTGTGCAGCTGTGCGCATCACCTGCATGTGTGCCAGTGTGAGTCGGCCAGAGTAGAGAGAGAGAGACATTGCAGCAGGTAGGCCTAGCCTATAAAATAATGATGGACAACAGACTACATAACAACTAACTACATATTGTGTAGCCTGGCTAGTTATCTCGGCAGTTATCTATTTAACATGATCATGTATTAATGTCACCGGTACTCAAACTGCAAATGACCGACAAGCAGTTGATGAACCGGTGCCTTAAAGCTGGAATCCGGCAAAGAATTTTAACATGCCGTGTGACGCTCCTCAGCTCATCAACAAAAATGATATGAATGGTGGAAGGGCGGCCATTGGAGCAGTTTCCCCCTACTGCAGATTCCATCTTTAATAAACCAATGCCACATACTCCTGTAGAGACCAACCGTCTCTACAGCGCTGAATATTGGGAGCTGAAAAGTAAATCTGTGTAGAAAGCTGGAATTCCCCTCTGTTCAACATTGGCTATGTCATTCTGACAACTGTAAAATATATTCTTGGAATAGCCTAGTTGACAAATATCTCCAATGCTGTCAATAGATCACTGAAACCAGAATATTTTAGCCTTACAAGGTTATAGATAAACACGCCTTAGTTAGTTACCTTGCTTTGAATTAGCCAAATAAATCCATTTGATCCCTGATTCATTGAATGAGTAAATTATTTTATAAAGAAATGTAAAGTATTTGGTTGTAATTATAGGCTTAATGCTGCAATATTTTATACGCTATGAAGGGTGGCCAACCATCCTCCAGGGGAGCCTTAAAGATGGAATGTTTGTTGTTTGCGCTAATGTCTTCTGTCATTGTAATATCGAAGGACAAGTGGATACATTTTTTATGTCAAAGCAGAGTATCCCTCCGTCTTTCCCTCTTTCCATGTCTCTGCCCATAAACAGTCCTCCCATGTCAAGTTGGGCATCAAAGCTCCTCTGACCTATTGACACTCATCTGAACCCCATTCCCAAACTTAGACTTCAAAATAAACTCAGCAAAAAAAGAAATGTCCTCTCACTGTCAACTGAGTTTATTTTCAGCAACGTGTAAATATTTGTATGAACAAAACAAGATTCAACAACTGAGACATAAACTGAACAAGTACCACAGACATGTGACTAACAGAAATTGAATAATGTGCCCCTGAACAAAGGGGATGTCAAAATCAAAAGTAACAGTCAGTATCTGGTGTGGCCACCAGCTGCATTAAGTACTGCAGTGCATCTCCTCCTCATGGACTGCACCAGTTTTGCCAGTTCTTGCTGTGAGATGTTACCCCACTCTTCCACCAAGGCACCTGCAAGTTCCCGGACATTTCTGGTGGAAATGGCCCTAGCCCTCACCCTCCGATCCAACAATGGGATTGGGATTGAGATCCGGGCTCTTTGCTGGCCATTGCAGAACACTGACATTCCTGTCTTGCAGGAAATCACGCACAGAACGAGCAGTATGGCTGGTGGCATTGTCATGCTAGAGGGTCACGTCAGGATGAGCCTGCAGGAAGGGAACCACATGAGGGAGGAGGATGTTTTCCCTGTAAAGCACAGCGTTGAGATGGCCTGCAATGACAACAAGCTCAGTCCGATGATGCTGTGACACACCGCCCCAGACCATGACGGACTCTCCACTTCCAAATCGATCCCACTCGAGTACAGGCCTCGGTGTAATGCTCATTCCTTCGACGATAAACACGGATCCGAACATCACTCCTGGTGAGACAAAACTGTGACTCATCAGTGAAGAGCACTTTTTGCGAGTCCTGTCTGGTCCAGCGACGGTGGGCTTGTGCCCATAGGAGACGTTGTTGCCGGTGATGTCTGGTGAGGACCTGCCTTACAACAGGCCTACTACAAGCCCTCAGTCCAGCCTCTCTCAGCCTATTGCGGACAGTCTGAGCACTGATGGAGGGATTGTGTGTTCCTAGTGTAACTTGGGCAGTTGTTGTTGCCATCCTGTACCTGTCCCACATGTGTGAAGTTTGAATGTACCGATCCCTTGCAGGTGTTGTTACACGTGGTCTGCCACTGTGAGGACAATCAGCTGTCTGTCCTATCTTTCTTTTGGTGTTTTTCAGAGTCAGTAGAAAGGCCTCTTTAGTGTCCTAAGTTTTCATAACTGTGACCTTAATTGCCTACCGTCTTAATTGCCTACCGCCTTAACAACCGTTCCACAGGTGCATGTTCATTAATTGTTTATGGTTCATTGAACAAGCATGGGAAACAGTGTATAAACCCTTTACAATGAAGATCTGTAAAGTTATTTGGATTTTACGAATTATCTTTGAAAGACAGGGTCCTGAAAAAGGGACGTTTCTTTTTTTGTGAGTTTATATGGAGACAGAATGCAATTCTCAGATCTTGGCTCATTCATCATACAATCCTTTAGGTCTAACAATTCACCAATAAATGGAACATAAGGGCAAACACATGATAGCTTGCCTTACACTTGAGATTCACTGACACTCACTTTTAATCAACTGGTGGTGGGCAGTTATTTCTTTACAAAATATGGAACCTGTTATGAGAAAATAGTTGGCTCTATTTGACAATACAGGCATATGTTGCAGTTTTGAATCAATGTATTATTTGGGTGTGGTGAAAATAAAACAAAAACATTCTTTGGTCAAAATTCTCCAAATAATTATATGTTTATTATTCTACACTCCAATTTTGTAATAAATGATAGAAAGTTTCTCAAGTCAGCTGGGTCCAGATACATCTGCAAGATTACAATAAAACATGTGTTTTAATCTTTTGAGTAAAAAACATGCAACAGGGTGATCAAATTAAGATCCTACACCTGTGCACTAATACAACCATGTGAACTACATGAGTTCTCACAGCACGTCTCACCTGTCCTCCATTTTGGTCCCTGTATTGTACTGCACTCATTGCACTGCAATTCTCCTTGTCCTCTGCCTCTGAGCTGCCATACTGCATGGTCACACAAAGAGAAGAGATAGGTGTTAAACTGACTCAGTCCCAGAGACTCAAGAGTCAGACTAAGATCCACTATGCTGCCACTTACATCTCATCGCGTATAGTCTCACAAAAAATGCCAATGGAGCCACGGAGAGGATCAGGAAGGTGCCAAAGCAGGTGACCAGTATCAGAGACAGGTCTGGATGAAGGCAGCATGAGAGAGATCAGGATACAAAGTGAACGGTAAAGAGTGGCAGTTTTGGCACCACAATAATGAACATGATTTCAGACCAACAATGAGGAATGAAAACCTATGGCAATTGGTAAACTAAACGTTCAGGTGATATAGTATGAACTCACTGTCTAGTGTGATGCTGATCTCCTGGCTGCTCCTCCTGGCCCTGCCTGCTCTGGCCACACAGCTGTAGGTCCCCATGTGACAGCTAGAAGCCCTCGCTACACTGTACATCCCACTGACAGAGTCCCCGGCCACTGGCCAGCCGTCCCTCAGGAAGGAGAATGTTACAACCACTGTGGTCCAGTTACGGTCAGGATCAGGGTGAGTATGTAGACTGTGGTTACCATGATGTTGGCTCAGCTTGCAGTTGCTAAACTGGGCCTCACAGGTTAGGTTGAAAGCCCCGCCCTCTTTGACAACGGTAGAAGGAGATGCTGACAAAGTCACTGATGTGAAGAGCTCTGGAGAGGATATTGATTACACAGATTGATTAGAGGAGGAAGTTGAGAAAAATATAGATTACAAAGAAGTAGAGAAGTGAAATATATTCCAATTGTCACTGACAAGAGCTAGAGTAATGAGTGGGGCTTGTCAAGTAATCTATGAAAAAGAGCATGACACCACATGCAAGACACCCATTGCTCATGTGCTAGTCTCCTCACTCACCAATGACATTAACAGAGACTGCCTGGCTGTATTGGGTGTAGAAGACTGGCTGTCCTCTCCCTGCTCTGCACCAGTACTGGCCTGTGTGTGTGACAGAGGCACGCCACATTTGGTAGACCGCCCCACCTCCACCACTGCCCCACATCTGCTCCACAGGGCCAGTGTCCTGCCTAATATAGTGTTATGAGCATTAGTTTGTTCCACTTGTTAGTACATTCCAGTTCCTGTACACAGTTATCCAGTGCCATGTTTTACTATCATCACTCAGGGAGTGATGGATACAACAAGTAGCCTAACACCCACATTCTATTAGGTTGCACTGAAATCTATCACACCTCCCGACCTCCAATATACACCATCAGAGAAGCAACATAAAGAGGGAGCCGGAGGTCACACCTGTCTTTGTGCCAGTAGAACTGCCAGCCCAGCCCAGAGTGGCCAGGTAACTGACATGCCAAGGTGATTGTGTCCTCAGTGTACACCTGTCGTCCTGAAGGCTCCACGGTCAGAGTCGGCATCAGTAGAACCTCTGTGAACTCTGTGTGTAGAATTTCAACACATTCTGGGCTGTTTTGGCAAAGCACCCAAGGTGTTTATTTCAAGATATTGCCCAGTCTGCCACACCTAAAGTCTACATTAAGTAACTTGATCTGTAAACTTGAATATAATTCATGGTCTAAAAATGAAGAGTGTGTGGTTTTAAAATGATTACTCACCTGATGATGGATAGACCACCAGTGTACTCAACACTAGAACAGAATAGACAATACATTATGCATAATAAGGCATAGGACCTGATAACCCAAGCTCAGATATAAGCAGTAAAAATAGGCTAAGCCTATGTGGCACTGGGTATTTAATTTTAGCCTGCAGATCCATGATCTAATTGCCAAGGTGATTAAAAAAGGTTAAACTTGGCTGATAGTCTACTTACAAAGTACAGGAAGGAGAGACATTCCTGAGCTATTCAGTGAATCATGGTAAATAAATAAATCATGGTTAGCAACGGTAGCTAGGCAAACAGGTTTTTAAGAAACAACATGTAGTTGGAGGGGAAAATCAGTTTACTGAAAAATGTCAATACAATTGGGCTAATTAAACGGTCCACAAAGAACCACACATATTGAAAACAAGTTGACAACAATACATTTTACACATGCAATAAACCGCAATGGGGCCAGTGTTATTGTTTTTAAACACAGAGACAACACCACGTGCTGACAACAACCATCATTTACCTGGCTAACAACCATAGTTTACCTGGCTAACAACCATAGTTTACCTGGCTAACAACCATAGTTTACCTGGCTAACAACCATAGTTTACCTGGCTCTGGCAATCATCACCTCAGCATCCTGCTTGTAAAATGTCTGTAGACGTAGACCAAGCTGTGGGGTTTCATTTGGGAAACCTGAACTGAGATTAATCTGGTTCATATCCGCAACACTCACCTGGGGTGGCAGGAAAACGATGATAGCAGGCAGCCACAGGACTGCATCATCCGGTGAGACGCAGCCTGATCACTACGTCCCCTAGCGTCGCACATGATTGAAGAAAATAATCTGTGTGAGGGAAGCAAAATTCAACACAGCACCGGTCCTTTCCCCCAAAAACAGGAAGTGGGAACGATATCGCACAGAGTGAAAGCTCTTGCAGTACTCCACTGTCTGGACAATATTGAAAGTCTGGCGGAGTCGGTATTAACGTTAGTGTTTTTACGCAAAGAGAAATTCAACCAAATAGAAGATTGATGTCATTTGGTGTAACGCAAAACGGCGGGTGAGTTGAACGTTGCGTTATCACGGTGCATTTGACCACAGACCTGCCCAACACTGACCGAGCAGCACAAAGCTAGCTAGTTAATTTGTAATGGCGGAGTGCTTGTAGCTAACTACGTGGGATATGCTTAGTAGCCAACGTTGTAGCTAGCTAGCTGTCGTTACCCAGTTTAGAAAATGGATGGTTATATAGCTAGCTAAATGCGCCGTTGGGTGTTACGTCTATTTTTTGAAAATCGATGTGAGTTGGTTACCTAGCTATCGATTAGTTAAACTGTTGTTTTGGTAAGTTACATCACCTAACTACGTATGGTTGCGAGTTAACTAACGTTAAGCACAGCGACTTGAACAAAACTGTTGGATAACTAGCTAGCCAACGTTAGCAAGTCAACAACATTAATTCAATCCACAAAGTTAACATTAATTGTAACGTTAGATGGCAATGACTAAACTAACTTGTTAGCCTACGACCTCTGAACCCTGTAATTGATGTGGTCATTTAAGGGGCAACCTGCAGTTGTTACATCCATACTTAATGATTTCCTGATTGTAATTTAGTTCACCTAATTTCAGTTTGACAAAACAAGCAGGTACAGTGTAGAGAATCATTGTACCATCTAATCCCCTGTGAAATATATTTTCCATAACCAAAAATGTTGTATTTTCAGCTGTTTGAAGCTGGGGTACAAAACTTAATAACGGAAAGCATATAAAATCTATTTGCTTCTTAGATTTGACAAATCTATAACTAGCATACATTTAAAAAAAATGTTTTCTCCCCAATTTCATATTATTACGTTTTACGATTTTGTCTCATCGCAACAGACTCGGGAGAGGCGAAGGTCAAGTCATGCGTCCTCCGAAACATGACCCACCAAAATGCGCTTCTTAACACCTGCTCGCTTAACCCGGAAGCCAGCCACACCAATGTGTTGGTGGAAACACTGTTCAACTGATGACCGAAGTCAGCCTGCAGGTGCCTGGCCCCCGCGGCCAAACCGTCCTCTAACCCGGACGACGCTGGACCATTTTTTGCGCTGCCCTGTTGGACTCCAGGTCCTTAGACCGCTGCGCCACTCTGGAGGCATATAACTGACATGTGAAATTGGTCGGTCACCCCAAAAGTTTAGCTCAACTGACATACAACATCAGAACCCAAAATATACCTCTTTTTTTCACATGGGATTAAAACAAAAAGTATATGTAAACAAACACTGTTTTTTGCCACAAATGGTTACAACTATAATTTTTATATCATAGATGGTCTGTTTTTGCATCCATAGCTCTGTCAGAGTTGTTAGGCCTATGTTTCTCCAGCACCGATCCCTCCAACTTTTTACAGAAACGGTTGGGGAGAGGCCTTGTGATTGCTGTTTTTGCACTGCCCTCCATTCTCCCTCTGCTTCTCCCATCCCTTCCACTTACCATTACCCTCTTTTTCTCCCTCCGTCTTTCACTACCCCTCCCCCCTCTCTCTGTTCCCCCACCCGCTCCCCTCTTTGTTCCTCAGGCGCCGTAGTAAATGGGACCAGCCGGGCCCAGGTCCTGGTTCAGACCAGATGGGGGAGGCGGAGGCGGCTCCTACAGGGGCTCTGGACGCTGCAGCTGCTGTGGCAGCTAAGATCAACGCCATGCTGGTAGCCAAGGGCAAGCTCAAGCCCTCCCAGATAGGACCCTCTGGACCATCTGGACCCCCAGACAAGGTAATGGTCAGGAAACCTCTTACACTGAAAACATTAGAAACGCTTTCAGTCTCTCACTTGTAATCTGGCTTCTCTCTGTCTTCGTTGTCTGTCCCTCTCTCGCCTCCAAATTCTGTAATCCCCTTGCTCTTAATATCTCTCTTTTTTTAGAGATATTGTTGTAAATGTTATCATGCGACACATAAAAATGAATCTTTGTCATCACCAGGTTGTGGGTGCAGGGAAGCCCCAGCCTCCTATGAAAGCGAAGGATGACCTGGTAGTGGCGGAGGTGGAGATCAACGACGTTCCTCTCCCCTGCCGGAACCTGCTGACCCGCGGACAGACACAGGACGAGGTCAGAGTCCATGACATCATTGTGATCTTTAGACCCATTGATTGACAATCTGGTCAACAGTCAAACTTACTGCTATGTTTACCCAGCTCTTTCTCTGTGTGACACGCACATGTACAGACTGAATCAGTGTCATGTAAACCAGTATGTTTACCCAGCTCTTTCTCTGTGTGATACACACATGAACAGACTGGATCAGTGTCATGTAAACCAGTATGGGACTGAAAATGTCTCACTTGAGGACAGTAAATGACCAGCTTCTTCTTCCTATTGTGTGAAGATCAGCAAAGTGAGTGGTGCTGCTGTGTCCACCAGGGGGCGATACATGGCAGCAGTGGAGAAGTACAAGGCTCCACAAGGGTGAGTCCTGCTTCACACCTTCTTTATTACCACACTGCTCTACCAAAGAGGTTACTGGTATTTACTTTTCTCCATACAGACAAGTAGATATGTTGTCTGATCGCCTCATACAACCAAGTCTTAGGCTACTGACCGACTGCTTCTCTCTCTGTCGTCAGGGACCGACCCCTCTATCTTCATGTCCAGGGCCAGACCAGGGAGCTTGTCGACAGTCAGTACATCTCTATTTACCTCACCTAATTTGATTAAGATTATCACTATTTATGATCAACAGGGTCCTTCTTTCCTGACTATGTTGTGACGATCCAATCTCTCTCCAGGAGCTGTGAACCGCATCAAGGAGATCATCACTAACGGAGTGGTGAAGGCGGCCACCTCCTCCTACAGCGGAACCGGAGCCACAGTCCCAGTCTACCAGCAACACAAACCCCAGCCCCCCTCACTGCCCCCCATCAACCACCATCACAGACCACACTTCCAGTCTGGGGTAAGCAGTGTTTTCCACAAGTACATAGAGTAGCCAGCCAAATAGAAAAAGTAGCCAGCCAGGGCAATTTTAATTTACTGAAAATGAATGAATTAGTTGTTTGGGGGTATGGCCTAGGCTTATATCAGGAATATGTTCTAAGTAAGGGAGCGTTTAACATGTCTTCTCTTGAGATGAAAGTCTTATTTACAGTGACTTTAGTCCCGACATCTAAGGAAAGGAAACCTAGGGAATCCTTTGTTTTATGTCACCATGGACACGCAGTATAACCACGCTGTATGATTTATGAATAGGAGATTGACTTTATTCAGTCAGTTTTACACTTTATAAACTAGTCAACACTTGCTGTTTAGTTGTCAATCAAAGCACAGTAAATAGTCTACTATGCACCACGACTCCATGTGGCTGGCTGTGTGAAACACACAAAGGAAAATACTGTGTCCTCTGACCGCGTGGGGCGTTACCGCGTGGGGCGTTACCGCGTGGGGCGTTACCGCGTGTTACCTCGTCCGTCCTCTACGTGGGCCGTTACCGCGTGGGGCGTTACCGCGTGTTACCTCGTCCGTCCTCTACGTGGGGCGTTACCTCGTCCGTCCTCTACGTGGGGCGTTACCTCGTCCGTCCTTCTACGTGGGGCGTTACCTCGTCCGTCCTCTACGTGGGGCGTTACCTCGTCCGTCCTCTACGTGGGGCGTTACCTCGTCCGTCCTCTACGTGGGGCGTTACCTCGTCCGTCCTCTACGTGGGGCGTCCGTCCTCTACGTGGGGCGTTACCTCGTCCGTCCTTCTACGTGGGCGTTACCTCGTCCGTCCTACGTGGGCTACGTGGGCGTTACCTCGTCCGTCCTCTACGTGGGGCGTTACCTCGTCCGTCCTCTACGTGGGGCGTTACCTCGTCCGTCCTCTACGTGGGGCGTTACCTCGTCCGTCCTCTACGTGGGCGTTAACCTCGTCCGTCCTCTACGCGGGGCGTTAACCTCGTCCGTCCTCTACGCGGGGCGTTAACCTCGTCCGTCCTCTACGCGGGGCGTTAACCTCGTCCGTCCTCTACGCGGGGCGTTAACCTCGTCCGTCCTCTACGCGGGGCGTTAACCTCGTCCGTCCTCTACGCGGGGCGTCAACCTCGTCCGTCCTCTACGCGGGGCGTCAACCTCGTCCGTCCTCTACGCGGGGCGTCAACCTCGTCCGTCCTCTACGCGGGCGTCAACCTCGTCCGTCCTCTACGCGGGGCGTCAACCTCGTCCGTCCTCTACGCGGGGCGTCAACCTCGTCCGTCCTCTACGCGGGGCGTCAACCTCGTCCGTCCTCTACGCGGGGCGTCAACCTCGTCCGTCCTCTACGCGGGCCGTCAACCTCGTCCGTCCTCTACGCGGGCCGTCAACCTCGTCCGTCCTCTACGCGGGCCGTCAACCTCGTCCGTCCTCTACGCGGGGCGTCAACCTCGTCCGTCCTCGACGCGGGGCGTTAACCTCGTCCGTCCTCGACGCGGGCGTTAACCTCGTCCGTCCTCGACGAGGGGCGTTAACCTCGTCCGTCCTCGACGAGGGGCGTTAACCTCGTCCGTCCTCGACGAGGGGCGTTAACCTCGTCCGTCCTCGACGCGGGGCGTTAACCTCGTCCGTCCTCGACGCGGGGCGGTAACCTCGTCCGTCCTCGACGCGGGGCGGTAACCTTGTCCGTCCTCGACGCGGGGCGGTAACCTCGTCCGTCCTCGACGCGGGGCGGTAACCTCGTCCGTCCTCGACGCGGGGCGTTAACCTCGTCCGTCCTCGACGCGGGGCGTTAACCTCGTCCGTACGCGACGTGGGGTGTGCAAATTCACTAGCATCGTGCTCTCTCCTTCCTCTGTGTAAAGAAATTAGACTGCACACAAATTGTACCAGGAGGCGGGACAGACAGCACATTGCGTTTCCCTGTCATCGCTCGCTTTGTGACTGATGGGCACCTATCCTATCAATAGATCGCTAGAAGATGCATATCGTTCACTCTATCCACACGGCGGACAAGGGATTGAAACGTTTAAATGGAAAGTAGCCTAGTTAATATGAAGTGGAAAAAGTAGGTGGCTGAAATTGAGTCTGTAACCGGCTGATTAGCTGATGGCCGACACTAATAAGAAAACAGAGTTTGTGTGTGTGATTGTCGCTCAGTGTGTCAATGTTATTTTATGAGTGTCAATGTCATTGATGAATCTTTAAGATTCACATCCATATCCTTTCAGATGCACTATGTGCAGGAAAAGTTGTTTGTGGGTCTGGAGCATGCCATCCAGGGCTTCTCAGTGAAGGAGAGGGTGGAAGGGCCAGGCAGCTCCTACCTGCAGCACATCCAGGGTGAGACTGGGGCCAAGGTCTTCCTCAGGGGGAAGGGATCAGGCTGTCTGGAGCCCGCCTCTGGTCGAGAGGCCTTCGAACCGATGTACATCTACATCAGGTAAGTCTCATGGACTAGACTCGTTCATCTGTATCAACTCAGAGAGGGCCTTGAACTCATGTACATCTACATCAGGTAAATAGCAGTATTAATGGGGGAGTAAAGTCCATGTTGATTTGTATTAGCTCAGAGACACAGAGCTTAGACACCAGGCACACATGAACCCCTCTCTCTTCCCCAGTCATCCCAAACCAGAGGGCCTTGCTGCAGCGAAGACCCTGTGTGACAACCTGCTGCAGACTGTGAGTGTCTAATGGTTTACTGACTGGCACTCTGTTCTCTGTACACTGCTATACTTTGACTTAAACCCTGTTTCAAGCTGTCCCATGTGAAGTGTGTTGTATTATGTAGCTGGGCTCTGTTTGCCATGTGGATCTGTGACTGTTCTCTCTTCCCTCCAGGTTCATGCAGAGTATTCTGTCTTCCTCAACCAGATGAGTGTCATGATGCCTACTCCCGGTACAGACTCTGGCTGTCTTTCTCTTTTACAGCCTCTACAATGTGTCAACGTACTGACGTGTTCCTCTTCCTCTCCTCCTCCAGGCTTTATGCAGCCCCCCATGGCCAACGGGATGCCCCCTCAGCCCCCTTACTACCCCCCATTGGGATACCAGCCCAGCTACCCCCTCCCTGTACCTCCCCTCAGCCCATTCCTCCCCCCTATGCTGTCCCCCCTCCCATTCCCCCTGGGCTGCCCGCCGGTCTCCCCCCTCCCAACCGGTACACCCTCCCCCCTGCACCTGTCACTTTACCACAGGTAAGACTGGTCAATCAGATTTAGACTTGTATGGACCTATAATACAGTACATTGAGACTATTACATACGAGTTATGAAACTAGTTGAAAATCATTTTCTTGATAGGCTGTATATATATGATGTATTCAACATGCATTACATCCAAGTTGGTTTTTTTGTCCTCAGACTCTCCCACCTTCTCCTTTCCCGCCCGCTGCTCCGGTTCCGCCCAAAGCTCCGCCTCCTGTCGTCTCAGCCAATCCGCCGCAGAAAAGACGCTTCACGGAGGAGGTGCCAGACGAGAGTGACAGCGGTCTGCTGGGATACCAGGTGATTTCCCATTGTTTTATTCTTCCAACCTTATGTGCTGCCGTCGTCCTGTCTGTCCCTTCTGCTTCTGTTGTCTTCCTGTCTTTTCTCATCTTCTGTCCATGTATCTGATATCTGTTCCTCTTTCTGTTAGACTCAGTTCATTATGATTCTCACTGTCTCTTGTCTGTAATGCTGTGAGTCCCTGTCTGCATTCTATAGAAAAGGTTTGCTTGTTGAATGGGTCTAAGTGTCTGTTCAGTGTCAACTTGTTTTTTCCCTAGTAGATCTTATGACGTTCATTGAAAAGCATTGTAACCATAGCTGTTATTATCTGACTCCATGTATTATTGGATTTATACAACTTTGAGATTCTGGAGATTCTGGAAAGGTATTGTTGGATAATCATCAAATGTACTTCAATATATTGAAATTACTGCAGGTAAGATATCAGTATCATGGCAAGGAAACAACATGAAACGGATGAACTTCTTTAGGAAAACGGCCCTAATGTTGGAAACAACCATCGTTATGTTGTCCCCCAGAGTCATTAGATTAATTTTCCAGGCTATAGCACATCATGTTTTACATACAGCAGGTTTTTAAAGGACCAAAGTGTTTGGTCTGCTTCCTGTTTTAATTTTTGCCCTGGAAAATATATCGCAATACTAGTTTCTTCACAGGCCTAATTTAAATGTGTCCTCTTGATTTAATGATGTGTTACTTTAATACAGTCCATTCTTATTTTTGGATTATGTGCAATCAGAGCATGAATTAACTTAAAATAATAGTTTTATTCTCATCTGCTTAAATAAGGTGTAGTGAAAAGGAAAACGTTTTGGAATAATAACTTTGCAGTTCAGTTCCATTCAATAGTTTAGATAACTACATGGGAGGATGTGTGCTAATGTGCCTGTGTGTTTTTCTGCTCATAGCATGGACCCATTCATATGACTAATTTAGGTGCAGGCTTCCCTGTGGGCAGCCCCGGCCTAGAGGCTTCAGGACCCCCGCCACCGAGTTCCTCCGGGCCGCCGAGGGAGAGGGACAGGTACGAGATGGGGGGGCCACGAGTCGCTCTCCTTTATAACAGTGTCCTTCATCCCAGATGCTGGACACACCGTGTGTGCAGGCTTGTGATTGATGTTGTGCAACACTGACTCCTCCCCTTCCCTCTCTCTCTCTCTCTCTCTCGCTCCTTCCCTCTTTCTCTCCCGCAGTAGGCAGCTGATGCCTCCACCACCCATTCCAATGAACGGAGGCATGACACCCAAGATGGAGGAGAGGAGGCTGCTGCAAGGCCCCCTGGGTAAGGGCCCCACCCCATGTAACCCCCCTGACCCCATCCATGGCCTCAGCCATAAAGCACGATGCCCACCCCCCCAGACTCTTGGCTGTCAGTAGTCAGAGTCAAATAGCATTTTGCATGCAGACATGCTGTTCTCACACGTGACAGAACAGGTTCTAGATTCTAGATTACATCAGACCGGCATAGTGTTCCTCGATAAGTTCTGCTTTGAAAGCCAGTCAGTCAGTCAGTTCAGAATCAAGAACTGGGCAAAGCTTCGATCCCCCACTGCCTCAGGTAACTCTGTCGTTGATCCTAAGTCAACCCCTAGCCTGAGGCACTGTGTAGGTCTGAGAGTATTTTATAGGTGTAAGCATGTAGACAATATGTAGACAATTACCATTGGCCTGAGAAGAGTATGGCTGATCTATTACCATACTGCTTACACCTGGCATCTCATCTTGTGACATCTAGGAGGTGTCAAGGGATGGATTTCAGATTGGGAGTCCCCCTCTCTGTCTAGCTGGTGCTGTCCCCTCGCTGCCCGTCCCTTTCTGATGACGTCATCAGAAAGGAGTGTCTGTGCCCGTGTTTGACTCCCTCACTAACAAGACTCTCTCTTTTTTTTTGTGTTCTTTCTGTGTTTTTCTTCTCTTCCATGTCTCTCTGGGTGGGATTCCGGATGGGGGTGGGGCTCTTCTCCTGTGGCGCTGTCCTGCATTGTGATTGGACGGCCCTAACGCTGCCGCTCCCCACCGACCAATGACTGCTGCTGCTGACCCATGCCCCTCCTCTACCTAACTCACCCCTTCTGCCAAACACAATGCAATCTATTAACTTTCTCTCCCTATCTGTTGGTAAAACAATTGACTTCCAACTGTTGTTTTTGAAACCTTTGTGCTGGTCTTTGGTTGTGTTCTTTCTCTTTGTGTGTCTGTCTTCTCTCTCTCCCGCACCCCTCTCCTTTCTCTCTCATTCCTTCCTCTTTCTCCCACTGTTTTTCCCTCTCTCTGTGTGTCTCCCCTCTCTCTCTCCCGCACCCCTCTCCTTTCTCTCTCATTCCTCCCTCTTTCTCCCACTGTTTTTCCCTCTCTCTGTGTGTCTCCCCTCTCTCTCTCCCGCACCCCTCTCCTTTCTCCCTCATTCCTCCCTCTTTCTCCCACTGTTTTTCCCTCTCTCTCATCTCTCTCAGATCCCTCAGTGAAGAGGATGAAGACGGGGCTCGTGGCCTACGCTGGTGACTCCTCGGACGAAGAGGAGGACCACTCCACCCCCAAAACCTTGGGGGCAGGTAACCATGGTAACGTCGCTGGGGCAACCCACTCCACCCCCACGTCATCCTCGGGCTGGACTCTGGGGTACCGCTGCCCCCCTCCGCCTCCCCAACGTGCCAAAACACAGCAGGCACAGTCACAGCAGCCCATGCCCTTCTGGATGGCCCCATAACACAGGAGTATTAAACCTCATACTCCCTCCCCTGACACCTAGGGCCTTTTGGAGGGTCCCAAAATGAAGATTTTACACCCCAAACTGAGCCCGAGTCCCCCCCTTCCCCTGAACCATCACTCCTACCTGCTCCTCCACTTGATATCATTTATTTTGTGATGACTTAGATTTCGTTAAAACAGTTTTGTCATGCGCTCAGCAGTAAAGCAGTGTGTGTGTGTAAAATGGACTAAACAGACCGGCTGGCTGATACAAAGAGAACAGACTCAACCAGCCAACCAGGCACAACCAGGATACTGACAGACTGGATACATGGTGACAAGCAGCAAGATGCCCCAGACTTCCACACAGATTCAAGTGTACTCTGAACTCTGTATAGGAGAGACAGCTGAGGAACAGACACAAATGGAGGGTAATGGTGCCCTGTTTTTGGTTGATTTGAAACGTGTCCACTCCTGGTTTTACTAGTGTAGAAAAGTACTGAGGTAGAAGAGATTCCAATGGATTCTAAGTTATTTCTTTGTCAAAAAATATATTTCCCCCATCTCCATTTTCTTTCTTGGTCAAAATCTTAATTAAATCTCTCTCTTCCTTGAGTACAGATCATATAAATATGCTTGTTGGACTTTTATAAAATGCAATTGACTCAACTGTTCTAATGCTTTTGTGGAATAAATGAGCATTATCTCTGTGTATAAGAGTTTTATTTAAAGACTGGTTTGACAGATCATGCAATAGAGAGAAAATGGGTGGTTTAACTGACTAGCAGGTGTGAATCTCCCATGGTCTTTAACAACCCACAATCTGAATCAACTGCCAAGAAATCATCTTTACTTGTTCTATCACACATTCCTTGGCTATGTTCTCAAAATATTACACGGGGACACCTGTTAGATTTCATTTACATTTAAGTCATTTAGCAGACGCTCTTATCCAGAGCGACTTACAAATTGGTATTTCCATGTATTGGTTCAACAACACCAGTGTGTATAAAGAAGGGGACTGAGCCCAGTAGAGTACATTAGATCTGAAGAGACATCGTTTCAGAATGAGGGGTGTTGTTGCTCTGCTGGTGTTGCTGCATTGTGTCTGGGACATGGCTCATGGAGAGAGTAGAGGGGACAGAGAGAAGGATATCACTGAACAGGGTCACAGTGAAGGATGAAAGACTGATGCTGAACAGTTGACCACCTAGCCTGACATCTGCACTGAACTGAAGGTGCTGAGAGACATGGTGGTGGAACAGAGAGGAGTTGAGGAACATGGTGGTGGACCAGAGTGGAGCTGAGGAACATGGTGGAACAGAGAGAGGAGCTGAGGAACATGGTGGAACAGAGAGAGGAGCTGAGAGAAGAGCTGAGGAACATGGTGGTGGAACAGAGAGGAGCTGAGGAACATGGTGGTGGAACAGAGAGTGGAGCTGAGGAACATGGTGGAACAGAGAGAGGAGCTGAGGAACATGGTGGAACTGAGAGAGGAGCTGAGGAACATGGTGGTGGAACAGAGAGGAGCTGAGGAACATGGTGGTGGAACAGAGTGGAGCTGAGGAACATGGTGGAACAGAGAGAGGAGCTGAGGAACATAGAGAGGAGCTGAGGAACATGGTGGTGGAACAGAGAGTGGAGCCGAGGAACATGGTGGTGGAACAGAGAGTGGAGCTGAGGAACATGGTGGTGGAACAGAGAGTGGAGCTGAGGAACATGGTGGTGGAACAGAGAGTGGAGCTGAGGAACATGGTGGTGGAACAGAGAGTGGAGCTGAGGAACATGGTGGTGAAACAGAGAGTGGAGCTGAGGAACATGGTGGTGGAACAGAGAGTGGAGCTGAGGAACATGGTGGTGGAACAGAGGAACATGGTGGTGGAACAGAGAGTGGAGCTGAGGAACATGGTGGTGGAACAGAAAGTGGAGCTGAGTATCACTAAGACTGAACTGCAGTTCTACAAGAACAAGGTGGAGGAACTGGAGAGAGCGAACACAGGTAGTAAGACAGCTGTATCTAATGTGATTACTGTAATCAGCAGAGTAGTGGTGTGTTGAATGCAACAGTTTCTTTTTATGATACTGTAGGATTGCAGGCCAGAGTGAGAGCCAGGTAGAGGAGCTGAAGACAGAGAATGCAGGTAATGTAGAGATGAAAAAAGACTATGTAAAGTATGTAAAGAGGATGTTAAATATTTGGTCCAAATCAGACAAGGAGCAGGTTCCCAAAATTGTTCCTAAATTAGTAATTTCAGCCCAAGCGGCTACAGGTAGCCGACTGCTTGTTTACACACCAATCTACATGTATAAACACACATGTCCAATGGGACCAGATACAGACAGAGTCCAACATCACTAACAGGCTGCTCCAGGGTCTGGTGGCTTTGAGAGACTGACCGTGTTGATCTGTTATTCCTCTGATACAGGTGTCTTCAGTGCTCCAGGGTCTGGTGGCTTTGAGAGACTGACC
Organism: Oncorhynchus keta; assembly: GCF_023373465.1. Taxonomy (NCBI): domain Eukaryota; kingdom Metazoa; phylum Chordata; class Actinopteri; order Salmoniformes; family Salmonidae; genus Oncorhynchus; species Oncorhynchus keta. The sequence continues at coordinate 77,938,481 of NC_068454.1, forward strand.
GTGTTGATCTGTTATTCCTCTGATGCAGGTGTCTTCAGTGCTCCAGTGTCTGGTGGCTTTGAGAGACTGACCGTGTTGATCTGTTATTCCTCTGATGCAGGTGACTTCAGTGCTCCAGTGTCTGGTGGCTTTGAGAGACTGACCGTGTTGATCTGTTATTCCTCTGATGCAGGTGTCTTCAGTGCTCCAGTGTCTGGTGGCTTTGAGAGACTGACTGTGTTGATCTGTTATTCCTCTGATGCAGGTGTCTTCAGTGCTCCAGTGTCTGGTGGCTTTGAGAGACTGATAGTGTTGATCTGTTATTCCTCTGATGCAGGTGTCTTCAGTGCTCCAGGGTCTGGTGGCTTTGAGAGACTGATAGTGTTGATCTGTTATTCCTCTGATGCAGGTGTCTTCGGTGCTCCAGGGTCTGGTGGCTTTGAGAGACTGATAGTGTTGATCTGTTATTCCTCTGATGCAGGTGTCTTCAGTGCTCCAGTGTCTGGTGGCTTTGAGAGACTGACTGTGTTGATCTGTTATTCCTCTGATGCAGGTGTCTTCAGTGCTCCAGTGTCTGGTGGCTTTGAGAGACTGACTGTGTTGATCTGTTATTCCTCTGATGCAAGTGTCTTCAGTGCTCCAGTGTCTGGTGGCTTTGAGAGACTGACTGTGTTGATCTGTTATTCCTCTGATGCAGGTGTCTTCAGTGCTCCAGTGTCTGGTGGCTTTGAGAGACTGACTGTGTTGATCTGTTATTCCTCTGATACAGGTGTCTTCAGTGTCTGGTGGCTTTGAGAGACTGACTGTGTTGATCTGTTATTCCTCTGATACAGGTGTCTTCAGTGCTCCAGTGTCTGGTGGCTTTGAGAGACTGATAGTGTTGATCTGTTATTCCTCTGATGCAGGTGTCTTCAGTGCTCCAGTGTCTGGTGGCTTTGAGAGACTGACTGTGTTGATCTGTTATTCCTCTGATGCAGGTGTCTTCAGTGCTCCAGTGTCTGGTGGCTTTGAGAGACTGACTGTGTTGATCTGTTATTCCTCTGATACAGGTGTCTTCAGTGCTCCAGTGTCTGGTGGCTTTGAGAGACTGATAGTGTTGATCTGTTATTCCTCTGATGCAGGTGTCTTCAGTGCTCCAGTGTCTGGTGGCTTTGAGAGACTGATAGTGTTGATCTGTTATTCCTCTGATGCAGGTGTCTTCAGTGCTCCAGTGTCTGGTGGCTTTGAGAGACTGACCGTGTTGATCTGTTATTCCTCTGATGCAGGTGTCTTCAGTGCTCCAGTGTCTGGTGGCTTTGAGAGACTGACTGTGTTGATCTGTTATTCCTCTGATACAGGTGTCTTCAGTGCTCCAGTGTCTGGTGGCTTTGAGAGACTGATAGTGTTGATCTGTTATTCCTCTAATGCAGGTGTCTTCAGTGCTCCAGTGTCTGGTGGCTTTGAGAGACTGACTGTGTTGATCTGTTATTCCTCTGATGCAGGTGTCTTCAGTGCTCCAGTGTCTGGTGGCTTTGAGAGACTGATAGTGTTGATCTGTTATTCCTCTGATGCAGGTGTCTTCAGTGCTCCAGTGTCTGGTGGCTTTGAGAGACTGACTGTGTTGATCTGTTATTCCTCTAATGCAGGTGTCTTCAGTGCTCCAGTGAGAGGAGTACATGGACTTTGGTTTGTTCAGGAATGACCAGGGTGTAATGTGGAATGGACAGTACAATAGTCACGGAAGGTGACATTATCTCTCCAATTCTGGGACTCTAGAACTGGAGGAGGGGGACTTGGTCTACATGCGTCTCCCATCAGGCTAAAGGATCTATGATGATTCTAATAAACACAGCTCCTTCAGTGACTTCCTGCTCTTTCCTATGTGAGATGAACACCACAATAGCTGTAATAAAAAGTCCAATCTGTTATAACATTCCATGAAACATTATGACGCTAAAATAAAATGACTTAGCGTCTTCTGTTGTGTTGACGTTTGACTGTATTTACTATGATATAGATGAATGTTATTCAGCTCAGTAGTTTGGGTGGAAGGCAAAGGGTCAGCGTTGGGGGTTAAAGTGGTAATATATTTATTGTATGTAACTACAGACTGAATTAAATAACCTTCCAGATCAGTTTAACTGACAATTTCCATCAGAAATTGATCGATTACGATGCTAAAGTGAATGTTTAAGTGATAAATCACATCCACTTCATTCTTTCTCTGCTTAATGATAACACCAGCAGCCCATTTAGCCTATTAAAGCTATACTGCTCCCATATTGATCTGTTACACCTATCCATCTACTAACCGACATACAGGCTGGAGAGTATCACCAAACACAGACAGCAAACTTTAAAGGTACAATCCTGAGTTTGTGTCAGCCCAACAGCAGCCCATCCACTTGGTTTGGTGTGAAGCTTAGAGATGGGTCTAGTCCTGCTTGGTAACATTATTCCTAAAAAAAGTTTCAGAAGTTGCACCTGTGCTTGTAGTGAAGAGATGCACGACATGGCAGTTTGGAACTCAGGAGGGAGTGTTGAAACTGAGGGCAGACACTTTTTACGCGCTACACCCTTCAGCACTCGGCAGTCCCGTCCTGTGAGCTTGTGTGGCCTACCACGTAGCAGCTGAGTTGTTATTGCTCCTAGACGTTTCCACTTCACAATAACAGCACTTACAGTTGACCGGGGCGGCTCTAGCAGGGCAGAAATTTGACAAACTGACTTGTTGGAAAGGTAGCATCCTATGACGGTGCCACGTTGAAAGCAGTTCTTTGTGTAGGTGAAGAATATAAATGACTGGGTCATTTGTACATGTTTAAGTTCGTCCCTGGTATATCCATAGAGTTAACTTCCTTGCAATTGCTTGAATAAAATCTTGAAAATGAGCTCTGCCTGATCCTTGGAAGAAGTTTTTCTTCAACAGCATACACAGAGGACAGGTGTAGATGCCTGAGTGCCGGGGTTAAGGAGGTGACAGGAGTGTCAGGGAGGGAAACTAAATATGCCCCTCATACACACACACACCTACACTCACACACACTCCACATCTTGATTCTGGTCTCAGGACTTTCCCTGGGGGGTGTGACCAAAGCTTATTATTAGTGTCTGTCTCAACCGTCTTTCTCTCTCTCAATCTCCTGTATCCTTCTCATATCTCTCCTTCCCTATCTACTTTCTCCTCTGTCTGTCTCAACCGTCTTTCTCTCTCTGTCTCCTGTATCCTTCTCATATCTCTCCTTCCCTATCTACTTTCTCCTCTGTCTGTCTGTCTCAACCGTCTTTCTCTCTCTCAATCTCCTGTATCCTTCTCATATCTCTCCTTCCCTATCTACTTTCTCCTCTGTCTGTCTGTCTCAACCGTCTTTCTCTCTCTCAATCTCCTGTATCCTTCTCATATCTCTCCTTCCCTCCTTCCCTATCTACTTTCTCCTCTGTCTGTCTCAACCGTCTTTCTCTCTCTCAGTCTCCTGTATCCTTCTCATATCTCTCCTTCCCTATCTACTTTCTCCTCTGTCTGTCTCAACCGTCTTTCTCTCTCTCAGTCTCCTGTATCCTTCTCATATCTCTCCTTCCCTATCTACTTTCTCCTCTGTCTGTCTCAACCATATTTCTCTCTCTGTCTCCTGTATCCTTCTCATATCTCTCCTTCCCTATCTACTTTCTCCTTATCTGTCTGTCTCTTTGCCTCTCTGTTCCGTCTTCATCGGTTCATCTAATCTGTCTTTCTCTCTCATCTTGTTTCATTCGTACTTCACTCTCTTACTTTTGTCTCTTCTCTGCCACTCCTTTTGTTTTTGCTGTTTTCTCTTCCCTCTGTTTACTTTGTCTGTTCTGTCTTTCTCACTCTCATATTAGTTCTGTTTTCCTCTGCACTGCTTTTTGCTCTGTCATTAGTTTCTGTCTCCTCTCTTCAGTCGTCTTTCCTTTTCCTGTTTCACTGTTTGTGGACTTTATCCTTCCTTCTTCGCTGTCTTCTTTACCTACACTGTATCTTCCTCCCTCTTTTCCCTTAACTCCTTAATTCCCTCTCTCTGTTCTGAGTTATGGGGAAGACAGAGTTGTACTCTGTGTATAAGAGCTTCCTGGACTGTCTCTGCCTCTCTGTGAGTACCCATCTGCCTCTTCCCTCCTCTTCCTCCTCGTCTGCTTCTCTCTTCCATCGTCTCCTTTCCTTCTCTCTCCCCATCCCCTCCTTTCCTCTGCTATGCACTGTTCATATCTTCACTGCCTTTTTCTTAATGTTTGAATTCATTTATTTGTGTTTTGTGACGTTTGATACAGCTCAGTTTTATTCCTGGCAACCCTTCACTCTACCTGTTTTCTGCCTCTCTACCACAACTCATAGAGAGAGAGAGTCTGTGTGTGTGTTCATTCAGTCTCTAAGCCACCCTCTAAGTCAGAGAAAGTTGCCTGCTCAGCACTCTCTCTCTTTCTCTCTCACTCCCTCTTTCTCTCAGCACTCTCTCTCTTTCTCTCTGACTCCCTCTTTCTCTCAGCACTCTCTCTCTTTCTCTCAGCACTCTCTCTTTCTCTCTCACTCCCTCTTTCTCTCAGCACTCTCTCTCTTTCTCTCAGCACTCTCTCTTTCTCTCAGCACTCTCTCTCTTTCTCTCAGCACTCTCTCTCTTTCTCTCAGCACTCTCTCTTTCTCTCTCGCTCCCTCTTTCTCTCAGCACTCTCTCTCTTTCTCTCAGCACTCTCTCTCTTTCTCTCTCGCTCCCTCTTTCTCTCAGCACTCTCTCTTTCTCTCTCGCTCCCTCTTTCTCTCAGCACTCTCTCTCTTTCTCTCAGCACTCTCTCTCTTTCTCTCTCGCTCCCTCTTTCTCTCAGCACTCTCTCTCTTTCTCTCAGCACTCTCTCTCTTTCTCTCAGCACTCTCTCTCTTTCTCTCAGCACTCTCTCTCTTTCTCTCAGCACTCTCTCTTTCTCTCTCGCTCCCTCTTTCTCTCAGCACTCTCTCTCTTTCTCTCAGCACTCTCTCTTTCTCTCTCACTCCCTCTTTCTCTCAGCACTCTCTCTCTTTCTCTCAGCACTCTCTCTCTTTCTCTCAGCACTCTCTCTCTTTCTCTCAGCACTCTCTCTCTTTCTCTCAGCACTCTCTCTTTCTCTCTCGCTCCCTCTTTCTCTCAGCACTCTCTCTCTTTCTCTCAGCACTCTCTCTCTTTCTCTCTCGCTCCCTCTTTCTCTCAGCACTCTCTCTCTTTCTCTCTGGCTCTCTCTTTCTCTCAGCACTCTCTCTCTTTCTCTCAACTCTCTCTTTCTCTCAGCACTCTCTCTTTCTCTCAGCACTCTCTCTCTTTCTCTCAGCACTCTCTTTCTCTCTCGCTCCCTCTTTCTCTCAGCACTCTCTCTCTTTCTCTCGCTCTCTCTTTCTCTCTCGCTCCCTCTTTCTCTCAGCACTCTCTCTCTTTCTCTCTGGCTCTCTCTTTCTCTCAGCACTCTCTCTTTCTATCTCGCTCTCTCTTTCTCTCAGCACTCTCTCTCTTTCTCTCTCGCTCCCTCTTCCTCTCAGCACTCTCTGTCTTTCTCTCTGGCTCTCTCTTTCTCTCAGCACTCTCTCTCTTTCTCTCAGCACTCTCTCTCTTTCTCTCAGCACTCTCTCTCTTTCTCTCTCGCTCTCTTTCTCTCAGCACTCTCTCTTTCTCTCTCGCTCCCTCTTTCTCTCAGCACTCTCTCTCTTTCTCTCTGGCTCCCTTTTCCTCTCAGCACTCTCTCTCTTTCTCTCAGCACTCTCTCTCTTTCTCTCAGCACTCTCTCTCTTTCTCTCTCGCTCCCTCTTTCTCTCAGCACTCTCTCTCTCTCTCTCGCTCCCTCTTTCTCTCAGCACTCTCTCTCTTTCTCTCTGGCTCCCTTTTCCTCTCAGCACTCTCTCTCTTTCTCTCTGGCTCTCTCTTTCTCTCAGCACTCTCTCTCTTTCTCTCAGCACTCTTTCTCCTTGTGATGTTCTGATATTAATAACAGTCTTAGAATGTAGATGGAAATAGTCACAGAGCTACCCCATGTAGGCCAGCCAGTCACATGACATTTCTCATTTAGGGCCGTAATACCAGGACAGAACAGGGAGAGGGTTTAGGGCTCCACTCTACTGTATGTACAGATAACATAGTCCACTACTGATATAGTCCACTAGTGCATACTCTGTTTAAGTGCAGTTCAGTTCACCAGTTCAGTTCCAGGTGGCAGTCCCAAGTCATTACATTCATCAGGAATGGACTGTTTTCTTAAAGAGTTAGGAGGAGCCTGTGGAATTGGATAACATCATCGGGGGCTTGCAACACTAGTCCTCAGCTTACAAGCATTTTAGATTATTAAGCAGCTGTTATGTCAGCTGTGTGTGTGTGTGTGTGTTATTGGGAGGCCCAGTCCAACTATGCTGATGACTTTTGCCCTGTTGTCCCCTCCTCTAAACCCTTGACCCCTGACCTCTGACCCCTAGCGGAGCAGCAGTGAGGGGCCAGGGAAGAACGAGAAGGCCCCTGATGATGGTCACCTGGCCTACCAGAATGGAGACGTTCTACTAGAGAGATGTAGGCTATGTTTACATCTACTAATCCCTCCCCCTATCCTCTAGTCTTCACACATTGAAAAGACAGGATAGGTGAATGTTTTCGAGCCCTCTCATAAAAGAGACTTCTCTACTTCCCAGTCTTTAATTGAATCCCCATGCCTCCATCTCTTCATCTTCCCCATCAGATGAGGTTATCAGTCTGTTGGGAGAGGGCACCTTTGGGAAGGTGGTGACGTGTGTGGACCGGCGCAGGTATGAGAGGCATTTATAAAATACACATGCACACTCGTAGAGCTTCAGGTGGAGCGTGTGCTGGTTGCTAGCTAGCTGTTCTCTCTGTCTCTCTCTCAGGGCTGGGGCACGTGTAGCTCTGAAGATCATTAAGAACATGGAGAAGTACAGACAAGCTGCTAAACTGGAGATCAATGTCCTGGAGAAAATCAATGAGAAAGACCCACACAACAAACAGTACGGAGTCTGATGGACCAGTAGAAAGTTTGAGAAGTTGTTTCCCTCACCTTCTGTGGCTTTCTCTTTACTTCACCCCCCCTCTCTCTCAGTCAATGTGTTCAGATGCTGGACTGGTTTGACTACCATGGTCATGTGTGTATCTCCATGGAGCTGCTAGCCCTCAGCACTTTTGACTTCCTGAAGGAGAACAACTTCCTGCCGTACTGTATGGATCACATCTGCCCAGATGGCCTACCAGATCTGCCTCGCTGTCAACTGTGAGTGTGTCACACACATATGTATGCCCATGTGCATGCTGGTAGCTCTCCAGAACCACGGTTGGTGGTGACTACTTCCATAGACTATGACATTACTTACCAGGGATTGTTTTGTGTCTGGTATTGGTCTCTTTGACCAGAAGAGGGCGCTGGTTCATTGATGAAGCTCAGTCTACAAGCCTAAAACTCAACTCTGGGCCTCAAAGCCAGTTCCACTGCTTTTTTCATTGTTCTGCTCTAATCGGGACTGATTTAGAGCAATTAAGTATCAGGTAGAACAGAAAACAGCAGGCTCCGGACCTCGTAGGGTCAGAGTTGAATACCGCTGGTCTACTACATACTGTAGAGGAACTATGGGCAGCAAGTGCAACGCTGGGCAGTTTCACCTTGGTTGTCCCGGTATTATCATGATGGATGCATGGTTTATCTGTTTCCCTCTGCAGTTCTCCATATCAACAAGCTGACCCACACTGACCTCAAACCTGAGAACATCCTGTTTGTCAACTCTGACTACACCATCACTTACAACGCTGAGAAGGTGAGAGGGAGGGCTTTATCCTTCCTTCATCACTCTCTTCTTCACCTACTCTGTATCTGGGGGTTTCTCCTTTGGGCAAAAGACTGTCCTCTGTCCTCTGTCCTCTGTCCTCTCTCCTCTGTCCTCTCTCCTCTGTCCTCTCTCCTCTGTCCTCTGTCCTCTCTCCTCTGTCCTCTCTCCTCTGTCCTCTCTCCTCTGTCCTCTCTCCTCTGTCCTCTCTCCTCTGTCCTCTCTCCTCTGTCCTCTCTCCTCTGTCCTCTGTCCTCTCTCCTCTGTCCTCTCTCCTCTGTCCTCTCTCCTCTGTCCTCTCTCCTCTGTCCTCTGTCCTCTGTCCTCTGTCCTCTCTCCTCTGTCCTCTCTCCTCTGTCCTCTCTCATCTGTCCTCTCTCCTCTGTCCTCTGTCCTCTGTCCTCTCTCCTCTGTCCTCTGTCCTCTCTCCTCTGTCCTCTGTCCTCTCTCCTCTGTCCTCTGTCCTCTGTCCTCTCTCATCTGTGACCCGAAAACCGATGAGTGGTCGAGGAGTGTGTCAATTTATTAGTAGGCAAAGAAGAGTGTCCCCCCCCGCTCGATAGCCACTTTTCATTTCATACATGTCTACAGTATCCTACTGCAGAAGAGTTTTGACATCTGCCACACCCCATTTGAAACATACCACACCCCCTTTGAAATATATATAAAAACATGCACACTTTTAAAAACAATATGCTACGTATTGTTTTAACCATAAACTGTTTTGCATCTTAATTTGTTTTGATCACATTAAACATTTATTTTGGGATCCACCCCTGTAAACGTCATTTGCCTGATGAGTGGAGAAGGACCGTCTCATTTCAACCAAGCACATTTTCATCCACGATCACCCTCCTTGCCGATTATCCTAGATTAACTTTTACCTTTTTCAAAATGAGGCGAGAGAGGACATTACTTACCAGGACGGAGGATAGAGGGCGGAGGATAGAGGGCGGAGGATAGAGGGCAGAGGATAGAGGGCAGAGGATAGAGGGCGGAGGATAGAGGGCGGAGGATAGAGGGCGGAGGATAGAGGGCGGAGGAGAGAGGGCGGAGGAGAGAGGGCGGAGGATAGAGGGCGGAGGATAGAGGGCGGAGGAGAGAGGGCGGAGGAGAGAGGGCGGAGGAGAGAGGGCGGAGGATAGAGGGCGGAGGATAGAGGGCGGAGGATAGAGGGCGGAGGATAGAGGGCGGAGGATAGAGGGCGGAGGATAGAGTGCGGAGGATAGAGTGCGGAGGATAGAGGGCGGAGGATAGAGTACGGAGGATAGAGGACGGAGGATAGAGGGCGGAGGATAGAGGGCGGAGGATAGAGGGCGGAGGATAGAGGGCGGAGGATAGAGGACGGAGGAGAGAGAGGACGGAGGAGAGAGAGGACGGAGGAGAGAGAGGACGGAGGAGAGAGAGGACGGAGGAGAGAGAGGACGGAGGATAGAGTGCGGAGGATAGAGTGCGGAGGATAGAGTGCGGAGGATAGAGGGCGGAGGATAGAGGGCGGAGGATAGAGGGCGGAGGATAGAGGGCGGAGGATAGAGAGGACGGAGGATAGAGTGCGGAGGATAGAGTGCGGAGGAGAGAGAGGACGGAGGATAGAGGACGGAGGATAGAGGACGGAGGATAGAGGGCGGAGGATAGATGGCGGAGGATAGAGGGCGGAGGATAGAGGGCGGAGGATAGAGGGCGGAGGATAGAGGAGGGAGGATAGAGGGCGGAGGATAGAGGAGGGAGGATAGAGGGCGGAGGATAGAGGGGGGAGGATAGAGGGCGGAGGATAGAGGACGGAGGAGAGAGAGGACGGAGGAGAGAGGACGGAGGATAGAGGTCGGAGGATAGAGGGCGGAGGATAGAGGGCGGAGGATAGAGGGCGGAGGAGAGAGAGGACGGAGGAGAGAGAGGACGGAGGAGAGAGGAGGGAGGATAGAGGGCGGAGGATAGAGGGCGGAGGATAGAGGGCGGAGGATAGATGGCGGAGGAGAGAGGGTGGAGGATAGAGGATGAAAGAGAGAGGGCAGAGGATAGAGGACGAAGGACAGAGGGCGGTGGAGAGAGAGGACGGAGGAGAGAGGACGGAGGATAGAGGACGGAGGATAGAGGATGAAGGAGAGAGGGCGGAAGATAGAGGACGGAGGATAGAGGGAGGAGGATAGAGGACAAAGGAGAGAGGGTGGAGGATAGAGGATGAAAGAGAGAGGGCAGAGGATAGAGGACGAAGGATAGAGGACGAAGGACGAAGGAGAGAGGGCGGAGGATAGATAACGGAACGATAACTCCAAGGCAGGACGATACGTCACAGACCACATTAAACCTCTATGGGTAAGTTACCCCTGAGATAAAGACACTCTAACCTGAGACTAGACTGGTAAAGCCTTAGATACTTGACACCTAAAGACACCCGTCTCAACATCAACAGTGAGGAGGCGACTCCGGGATGCTGGCCTTCTAGGCAGAGTTCCTCTGTCCAGTGTCTGTGTTATTTTTCCCATCTTAATGTTTTCTTTTTATTGGCCAGTCTGAGATATGGCTTTTTCTTTGCAACTCTGCCTAGAAGGTCAGCATCCCGGAGTTGCCTCTTCACTGTTGACGTTGAGACTGGTGTTTTGCGGGTACTATTTAATGAAGCTGCCAGTTGAGGACTGGGAGGCATTTGTTTCTCAAACTAGACACTCTAACGTACTTGTCCTCTTGCTCAGTTGTGCACCGGGGCCTCCCACTCCTCTTTCTATTCTGGTTAGTGCCAGTTTGAGCTGTTCTGTGAAGGGAGTAGTACACAACGTTGTATGACCCCAAACTTTTGAACGGTTGTGTAGATGCCTTAGATACTTGACACCTGAAGATACCCTCTAACCTGAGACTGTACATAGATACCTTAGATAACTTCAGAGAAAAAAAAGACATCCTTATTGATGTCTTTGTGTTAATTGAACCCCTCCTCTCTCTCTCAGAGACAGAGACAGAGAGAGAGAGAGAGAGAGAGAGAGAGAGAGAGAGAGAGAGAGAGAGAGAGAGAGAGAGAGAGAGAGAGAGAGAGAGAGAGAGAGAGAGAGAGAGAGAGAGAGAGAGAGAGAGAGAGAGAGAGACTTGACGAGTTTTCTTTCTTCAGCCTTGGCAGTGCTGAGAGGTGGCTTTAAGGTAGTGCTGAGAGGTGGCTTTACGGTAGTGCTGAGAGGTGGCTTTAAGGTAGTGCTGAGAGGTGGCTTTAAGGCAGTGCTGAGAGGTGGCTTTAAGGCAGTGCTGAGAGGTGGCTTTAAGGCAGTGCTGAGAGGTGGCTTTAAGGCAGTGCTGAGAGGTGGCTTTAAGGCAGTGCTGAGAGGTGGCTTTAAGGCAGTGCTGAGAGGTGGCTTTAAGGCAGTGCTGAGAGGTGGCTTTAAGGCAGTGCTGAGAGGTGGCTTTAAGGCAGTGCTGAGAGGTGGCTTTAAGGCAGTGCTGAGAGGTGGCTTTAAGGTAGTGCTGAGAGGTGGCTTTAAGGCAGTGCTGAGAGGTGGCTTTAAGGCAGTGCTGAGAGGTGGCTTTAAGGCAGTGCTGAGAGGTGGATTTAAGGCAGTGCTGAGAGGTGGCTTTAAGGCAGTGCTGAGAGGTGGCTTTAAGGCAGTGCTGAGAGGTGGCTTTAAGGCAGTGCTGAGAGGTGGCTTTAAGGCAGTGCTGAGAGGTGGCTTTAAGGCAGTGCTGAGAGGTGGCTTTAAGGCAGTGCTGAGAGGTGTGTGTTTTCCCTTTTCTTGGCAGTGCTGAACATAAGCACAGTCTGAAAGTCAACATACGGTGCTAATGTGTGTGAATCAGGATAACATTCAAGTTGAGTGTGACCTCACCGGTATATATCTGAGTGTAGAGAGAGTCACTGAAGGAGGAAGTGTGTGTGAGTCAGCGTGTGTGTGAGTCAGCGTGTGTGTGAGTCAGCGTGTGTGTGTGTGTGTGTGTGTGTGTGTGTGTGTGTGTGTGTGTGTGTGTGTGTGTGTGTGTGTGTGTGTGTGTGTGTGTGTGTGTGTGTGTGTGTGTGTGTGTGTGTGTGTGTGTGTGTGTGTGTGTTCTGGTCAGGCTGGCTGCCCTTCACATGCTGGACACTGATCCACAGTGGAATCCCTTAAGAAGCTCAGACAGCAGTGCTCCTGGAAGCTCCAACACACATGCACCACAGGAGGTTGGTGGTACCTTAACTGGGGAGGACAGGCTCGTGGTAATGTCTGGAGCGGAATACGGGGAATGGTATTAAACACGTGGTTTCCATTTGTCTATTCCAGCCATTATTATGAGCCGTCCTCCCCTCAGCAGCCTCCACTGACATACACACTTTACACCCTGCTAACCGTCCACCTTCCTCCTGGCTATAAATGGACTCACTACCACTCCTGACCTACTGGACTCCTTAATGTCTTGCTGTCCCATGTGTCCCTGTACTCTGTCTTGCCCCCCCACCCTTCTTATGTTTGCTTGATGTTTTTTGTCATTTTCTGTCTGCTGTCTCTGTTTCTCTCTTCTTGATTTCTCTGTTGTCCCTTGTCTTATTATTATGTTGTTGTTGTTGTTGTTTTGTAAAGTGTGTTGTGACTTTGTTAAATGCACTTTAAATAAATTCAGATTTAATTTCATTTTTTTACAAACACATTACACAGTTTATATAACATCTATCTTTATCATGAAAGATCCCATGTAACTACTATTCTCCTCACAGTAGTTTCTAAGTATTATGTCCCTCTAAAGACACTGTAGTGTCCCTACCCAGCATCTGTGTGGAACATTGAAAGGTGTTAACGTTGCCCGTTGACTTATCTCACCCTCTGTGGCAGTAGGATGTCGGCAGTTTCAAATTTCTCCCCTAACGGGTATAATTATTGAAGAGCTGGTCCTAAGTCTGTGCATAAGGATCTGTGACAGAGGGGCTGTGGGGGCTGTCCTCCATCTCGTTAAGGAATTAATGGTGTCCTCATCTGTCACAAACCAAGGCCCAGGGGGTTAGAGGTGAAGAGGGGGGAGGGGGAGGGGAGGGGGGAGTGGAGAGGGGAGGTTGGATTGACTGGGAGATGGCGAACCTTGAGGGCCACACACACACACTCTCTCCCTCCATCCCCCATGTCCTGTCTAATATGTCCGGGCTGAGCTCGAACTGTACAGATCTACTATCTTCATTTCATCACTATGTTGTGTCAGAGCATCTTCCTGCCCAGCAGGAAATGCAAACTTGCTTCTAAAGTTTGTAATTCCCACTTAAATATGTCAGATTTGAATTGCCCTAATGTCCAATGTATTAATCCCTACAAAATTGTCCATTAATTATAATCCACATAATAACTCACATTTCCTGATGCTGAAGGATCATTTTCCTGCTGTGAGAAACTGGTCAAATGAAGATACTGTAGCAATTCCTGATGCAGCAGGAGAAGATGAATGGACACCAAGCCAAAGGGAACAGCTGGTCACCTGATGTCCTTCTCAGGGTTCTGTCACAGCTTTATGTCTCCTTTCTTTGTGTTTTTAGTTTGTGTAATGTTATAGACACACACATCTACCCATACACACACCTACACACACATACTCGTGTGCATTCCTGTCACACATCCTAGCATGCCTGGCACTAGCCACACGGCTAGTAAACCAGACTCTCTGTGTCCTGACAGCTACTCTTTCTGTTCGTCTCACAACAGACCTGAGATAAACAGGGGTCATATCTCTTCTTTCAATGCTCTCTACTCCCTCACCATCCCTCCATCCATCCCCCCATCCCTCCCTCCATCCCTCCCATACCTCCATCCCCCATCCCTCCCTCCATCCCTCCCATACCTCCATCCCCCATCCCTCCATCCATCCCTCCATCCCTCCCTCCCATACCTCCATCCCCCATCCCTCCATCCATCCCTCCATCCATCCCCCCATCCCTCCCTCCATCCCTCCCATACCTCCATCCCCCATCCCTCCCTCCATCCCTCCCATACCTCCATCCCCCATCCCTCCATCCATCCCTCCATCCCTCCCATACCTCCCATACCTCCATCCCCCATCGCTCAATCCATCCCTCCATCCCTCCCATCCCTCCATTCCTCCATCCATCCCATCCCTCCCAATTCTCCATCCCTCCCATACCTCCGTCCCTCCGATCCCTCCTTCCCATCCATCCCTCCCATACCTCCATCCCTCCCATACCTCCATCCCACCATCCCTCCCATACCTCCAACCCTCCCATACCTTCATACCTCCATCCCTCCCATACCTCCATCCCACCATCCCTCCCATACCTCCAACCCTCCCATACCTTCATACCTCCATCCCTCCCATACCTCCATCCCACCATCCCTCCCATACCTCCATCCCTCCCATACCTCCATCCCTCCCATACCTCCATCCCACCATTCCTCCAATACCTCCAACCCTCCCATACCTTCATACCTCCATTCCTCCCATACCTTCATACCTCCAACCCTCCCATACCTTCATACCTCCATTCCTCCCATACCTTCATACCTCCAACCCTCCCATACCTTCATACCTCCATTCCTCCCATACCTTCATACCTCCAACCCTCCCATACCTTCATACCTCCATCCCTCCATCCCTCCCATACCTTCATACCTCCATTCCTCCCATACCTTCATACCTCCAACCCTCCCATACCTTCATACCGCCATTCCTCCCATACCTTCATACCTCCATCCCTCCATCCCCCCATCCCTCCTTCCCATTCATCCCTCCATCCTTCCCATACCTCCCATCCCTCCTTCCCATCCATCCCTCCATCCCTCCCATACCTCCATGCCTCCATACCTCCATCCCTCCCATCCCTCCAGCCATCCATCCCTCCCATACCTCCATACCTCCATCCCTCCCCCCTCCATCCCTCTCATCCCTCCATACCTCCTCCCCTCCATCCCTCCTCCCCGCCATCCCTCCTCCCCTCCATCTGTCCCTCCATCCCTCCCATCCCTCCATACCTCCTCCCTGCCATCCCTCCTCCCCTCCATCTGTCCCTCCATCCCTCCCATCCCTCCATACCTCCTCCCCTCCATCAATCTTTCCCTCCATCCTTCCCATCCCTCCATACCTCCATACCTCCTCCCCTCCATCCCTCCCATCCCTCCATACCTCCTTCCCTCCATCCCTCCTCCCCTCTATCTGTACCTCCATCCCTCCATCCCTCCCATCCCTCCATACCTACTTCCCTCCATCCCTCCTCCCCTCCATCTGTCCCTCCACCCCTCCCATCCCTCCATACCTCCTCCCCTCCATCCCTCCTCCCCTCCATCTGTCCCTCCATCCCTCCATACCTCCTCCCCTCCATCCCTCCTCCCCTCCATCTGTACCTCCATCCCTCCATCCCACCCATCCCTCCATACCTCCTTCCCTCCATCCCTCCTCCCCTCCACCCCTCCATCTGTCCCTCATCTGTCCCTCCATCCCTCCATACCTCCTTCCCTCCATCCCTCCTCCCCTCCATCCCTCCTCCCCCTCCATCTGTACCTCCATCTCTCCATCCCGCCCATCCCTCCATACCTCCTTCCCTCCATACCTCCTCCCCTCCATCTGTACTTCCATACCTCCTTCCCTCCATCCCTCCACCCCTCTCATCCCTCCATCTGTACTTCCATACCTCCTTCCCTCCATCCCTCCACCCCTCTCATCCCTCCATCTGTACTTCCATACCTCCTTCCCTCTCATCCCTCCATCCTTCCCTTTCCACCTGTTCTCTCTATCTGCTGTGTCTGAGTACCTGGAATGACTTGCCCTGTCAGTCTCAGGTGGTTTACATAAGCAAACAATTGGGGAAACGGCTGCAGAGTGCACACTGTTCTGTTTCCAAGCCTGTTGAAGATCCATAATGTTTGACGTGGTGCTGTTTGAGACTAGAACAGAATCTAGAGTATGAGAAGGCATTGCTGTTTGAGACTAGAACAGAATCTAGAGTATGAGAAGGCATTGCTGTTTGAGACTAGAACAGAATCTAGAATATGAGAAGACATTGCTGTTTGAGACTAGAACAGAATCTAGAGTATGAGAAGACATTGCTGTTTGAGACTAGAACAGAATCTAGAGTATGAGAAGACATTGTCCTTTTTCCTCATTCCTGCCCCTTTTGCTGGATGGTCTTCAGATCAGTATGTAGTAACAGTATGTAGTCTTCTGCTCTGAACACAGACTGCTGTGTCTCATACTGACAGACTGACTTTCCCTCACGCCGTCTATCTCTCTCTGTCTGCCTCTATATTCCCGCCCATCCATCTCCCATTATCTACTGAACTCAGAGCCCTTCCATCCATCTGGCCTGTCTTAAACCTCCACCGTCATCCTGATCACAGCTGGTTAAACCTGATCGAAGATCACTTTGTCCTTCTGCCTTCTAATGGTTGGAGATTGGGTATTGGGATTGCATAAACAGATCCCAGACCTGTGCTTAAGGCATCATCTACTTAGAAAGCGTGAGGGATGGTAACTTGTTGGAACTTTTTAAAGGTAATAATACCCTGGCATCCTTTCTGTTTGTCACACAAGCACACAGTCAGTCAGGAGAGTGTCTAACACAATATGACATCAGCTAATGTGTCTCTAAGTCTACTTCATACACAGGGTGCAGTCCCTGTTTCTGCTAACGGGATTCCCCTCGTTAAGTCCATAAGGAGGTCATCTCAAGGGGGGTAATAGTAAAGAGGGAGGGGTATAGAGGATGAGGGGGGAATGGTTTGAGTAGTAGATCCTCGGGGAGGAAAGCTGTCATTTTCACCTGAGAGGGCAATAGAACACACAGCACAAGGAGTGGAGGAGAGCAGGAAAGGAGAGCAGGAAGAACTTTGTCTGTGGGGTTGCTCTTCTCATTGCCTTCAGTTGACCTCAAGGCTTTGTGGAGCTGGACTATGGGACACGGTTAGCTACAGTATATGGCCTCTGGCTGAAGCTCTAAGGACTTTATGGGTGTTTGAGGCTCAGGCCTACTGTGGATGTCTGGGTAAGGAAGTACTGGACTGGGCTTGTTGTGTATGTCTATCTGAAACGCTGCACATGTTGTCTGGGTGTAATCTCTAACTGCCTGTCTGTGTCCTTGTCCTTGCAGGTACTGAGCCCCTGAGTCATTGTCTATGAATACACTGGCTGTCTGTACTGTAGTGAGTGGGTCCAAGCCAGCTAACCTCAAGGAGGAAGATGTGGGAGATGCGCACAGACACAAACATATGTCCTACAGAACATGAATGAAAAAGGACACTTTTTGATGCTTCTGAGTGTGAAGTAACACACAGGTTACACTACAGAGAGTTCTGGACTTACTCTCCCTTTCTCTCCCTTTCTCTCTCTCTCTCTCTCTCTCTCTCTCTCTCTCTCTCTCTCTCTCTCTCTCTCTCTCTCTCTCTCTCTCTCTCTCTCTCTCTCTCACACACTCACACACCCTAACACACACCCCCTGAGACATGGATACTATGGTGAAGCAGTCTCTGGTGGTGCCCATGAAGAAGCTGTCCAGCTGTGTGACAGGAGTGAAGGAGAGAGAGGTGTGGGCCAGGCGCAGGGCCAAGAGGGGGACAGGAGGAGTAAAGAGCAGCCCTCCACGGACGGGACAGACCTCCGTCACACGCTCCTACCAAACTGACCTGGAGAAGGAGAGGTGAGTGACCGCAAACATAACTACAACATGACCACTGTGGTCAATGTGGAGATTAGAAACAACACCATGAGGAGATTATGGATGAAAACCATCTTGGTAACAGACAGGTTGGGGTTTGGCGGTGATGGGTTTTAGGGCAGGGATGTATTTATGTTTGTGTGTGTGTCTGTCTATGTGTTACATGTAGTTGTGTTGATTCCAGGATGCTGAGGGAAGCCCTGAATGCTCAGAAGCACGCAGAGAGAGCCGCCATGAGGGATCACTTCAGGAAGAAGTACCAGCTCTCCAAGGCTAGTGTGTTGCATTAGCAGAACAAATTATACCCCTATCTCCTAGCCCCTAGCCCCTATCTCCTAGCCCCTATCTCCTATCTCCTAGCCCCTATCTCCTATCTCCTAGCCTTTATCTCCTAGCCCCTATCTCCTATCCCCTATTTCCTAGCCCTTATCTCCTAGCCCCTATCTCCTATCTCCTAGCCCCTATCTCCTAGACCCTATCTCCTAGCCCCTATCTTCTAGCCCATATCTTCTAGCTCCTATCTCCTAGCCCCTAGTCCCTATCTCCTAGACCCTATCTCCTAACCCCTAGCTCCTATCTCCTAGCCCCTATCTCCTAGCCCCTAGCTCCTATCTCCTAGCCCCTAGCCCCTATCTCCTAGACCCTATCTCCTAGACCCTATCTCCTAGACCCTATCTCCTTGCCCCTAGCCCCTAGCCCCTATCTCCTAGCTCCTATCTCCTAGACCCTATCTCCTAGCCCCTATCTCCTAGCCCCTAGACCCTATATCCTATATCCTATCTCCTAGCCCCTATCTCCTAGCCCCTATCTCCTATCTCCTATCCCCTAGCCCCTATCTCCTAGCCCCTATCTCCTAGCCCCTATCTCCTAGCCCCTATCTCCTAGCCCCTAGCCCCTAGCCCCTATCTCCTATCCCCTATCTCCTAGCCCCTAGCCCCTATCTCCTAGCCCCTAGCCCCTATCTCCTAGCCCCTATCTCCTAGCCCCTATCTCCTAGCCCCTATTTCCTAGCCCTTATCTCCTAGCCCCTATCTCCTATCTCCTAGCCCCTATCTCCTAGACCCTATCTCCTAGCCCCTATCTTCTAGCCCATATCTTCTAGCTCCTATCTCCTAGCCCCTAGTCCCTATCTCCTAGACCCTATATCCTAACCCCTAGCCCCTATCTCCTAGCCCCTAGCTCCTATCTCCTAGCCCCTATCTCCTAGCCCCTAGCCCCTATCTCCTAGACCCTATCTCCTAGACCCTATCTCCTAGACCCTATCTCCTAGACCCTATCTCCTAGACCCTATCTCCTTGCCCCTAGCCCCTAGCCCCTATCTCCTAGCTCCTATCTCCTAGCCCCTAGCCCCTATCTCCTAGACCCTATCTCCTAGCCCCTATCTCCTAGCCCCTAGCCCCTATATCCTAGCCCCTATCTCCTAGCCCCTATCTCCTAGCCCCTATCTCCTAGCCCCTATGTCCTAGCCCCTATCTCCTAGCTCCTATCTCCTATCTCCTATCTCCTAGCCCCTAGCCCCTATCTCCTAGCTCCTATCTCCTAGCCCCTATCTCCTAGCCCCTATCTCCTATCCCCTATCCCCTATCCCCTAGCCCCTATCTCCTATCTCCTAGCCCCTATCTCCTAGCCCCTATCTCCTAGCCCCTATCTCCTAGCCCCTATCTCCTAGCCCCTAGCCCCTATCCCCTATCCCCTATCTCCTAGCCCCTAGCCCCTATCTCCTAGCCCCTATCTCCTAGCCCCTAGCCCCTATCCCCTATCCCCTATCTCCTAGCCCCTAGCCCCTATCTCCTAGCCCCTAGCCCCTATCTCCTAGACCCTATCTCCTAGCCCCTAGCCCCTAGCCCCATACACATAACCCTTAAAGCAGTGCTGCTTCACCATTTATCTGTCTGGCATCATCCCAGTTCTGATACTGACCATGTTTCTTACTTCGGGGATTTGAGACTGAAGTTAAAAATGGCAGGACTATATTTAAAGTGTATTTTTTCCTCGTCACCCTACCCTTCTCTTCCCAACTCTCTTCCCAACCCCCAGAGTTCCAAGGACACCAGCCACCTGAGTGCTGCGCAAGGGAAAGTGGCACTCCCCCGTCAACTGGCTAAACTGATTGGTCCTGAGACCCCGGCCAAGGACGATGGCTACAGCCTGCTGAGCGCCTTCCAAGGCCTCAACTTCAACATGGGGATGCTTGGAGGCAAGCAGACCAAGTCGTCCACTCCAATGTCAGTCAACGGAGAGGCCTGCAAAGTCATGTGATCAAAGAGAACATA